>NW_003200768.1:165130-194406 GCF_000006405.1 Perkinsus marinus ATCC 50983
AAGTCATAGCTGGGGAATTGCTCTTGTTGGGAAAATAGACCCATCGTTGTCGATGAATGCTGGCTGTTCTCAACTGGCCTCGGAAGACATCCAGTAACCTCGAGATCGTCAAGGAGACTGTCCACATCGTCTATTCGGAGGATGGACCCTGCCATGCGAAAATGTAATCAGATCCTGCGGTCGGAGTGGATACGTCGTTCGCGGAGTAGGAGGTCTCTGGTCAACAGATGCGACATGAGCGTATTGGCGATCCTCTCGAGATTCACCACAACTTCACCGCCTCCACCTGAAACGAATCTTGTGGAGAATGAACTCATCGTAATGGCTTACGTGGCCTAGAAGGGAGCTTGAAAATCTCCAACACGTCACTCTCGCTGTATAGGTCATTCTTAGCGACAGGAGCCATTGGAAACTGACTAGGAAACAACTCGGCGTGAGCGAAAAGATAGTGACTAGAACGCAACAGGAGTGTCCCTAGAGGGCATGAAAGAAGCATTGTTCCCATGTATTAAGGTTGTTAATGCTGGGTAATTCGACTGAGTGGCACGGCATCCTCAGCCACGTACGTAGTCGAGACCGATCGGGTGGGGGAAGAGGCTCCTCTGGGGTACTGCTGCTGTTGGCTGTGGAGTGACAATCAGGCTGCCTTGCCTGAGATTCACTTGGTATGCCAGGGAAGAGGCGGTACGGCTCCCAGGCAGAGACCTTGTATGGTCCAAGGGTCTGTTCATAGCAGCGCTGGAATGCCCTAGTATGGCTTGAGGACGATATGTCGTCGTCATGAGCCTTGCATACGGAAGGCTTACACTAGCCAGCCCACATGGCTGACAACGAGATCCGATCGCCGGGGATCGAGCTGGCAACTGAGTCGGCTGTGAGGCCACGTAGGAAGGCGGCGGAGCGAAGCTTGAGGCGGCATACCTCATCGTAAAGTTACCACCTTGTGAGGTGGCCTGATAGCTGCTACGGGCCGGCGGTTGCTGATGAGGTTGCAGAGGAGGCGGAGGCCGCTGTTGGACAGTATTAAGCGCCACTTGCTGCTGCTGTTGTTGAGGCTCCCTCGGGGCACCCAAGAAGGGGGTTGAGAAATTCTTTTGCAAACTCATCATATGGGCACTGGCTTGACGGACTGGTTCACGCAGTGGCGAAGAGGATGAGGCGCTGGGCGTCTGAGCTATGGTGGCGAGATTCCTGCCAAACGCCGCCATTTTGAAGACGTCCTCGTCGTCCATCCGCATGAGAGTGTCCGGTGGGGCCGATAAGATAGAAGCATCGGGAACACTTGCAGTTTCTCTTGTAGGCAGCGATGGAGTTTCCTCGACACCTGTGATCTGCAGGCCTGTTAGACAGACCATCTGGCTGCCTAGACCAGCACCAAAGAGGGCAGGGCGGGATGGCTTGTATTCGACACTGGAGGGTCGGGCCTGCCTTTTCTTCTCTCGCTTGGCCCGGCTTGAAGGGGTCGTCTGTCGTGGACGGGGAGTCACTTCCATGGGGGAAGACTGGGAGCTCTCGCTTGGTCTGGAGCTGCTGGCGATAGAGTTTCGCAGTCTTTCAGGAGCTCCCAAGGCCCTGGCCACCGACGGCTCGTGCTGGGCCAATCGTGACGAATAGTAATAGTTATAATATCTGTTCGTAAACCAAGACCATGCTCCTATTCTAGCGAGGAAGCTCACGTTATGTAGTCCACAGGATCAGGGGACTCAGCTCCTCCCTGCGATGGGAAGGCATGGGTGCCGGCGTGCATCTCTTCGGGGAAGTCGTCGAAATTCTGAGTGTCAGTCTCGCTGTTTACAGGTGGTCTATAATGGGTCGTATTCGGGAATACAAATTCGCATCTCTCACTTGATCGGCGCTTCAAGCTCGCGTAAATGATCCCAATCAAGACCAGCGAAGAGGGGATGAGCTCTGATGGCGTCGGCACTGCAAAAACAACAGTAGCGCAACAACAATGCGAGACGTTGGGGCCTCACCTGAGTCTGTCCTTAGCGTCGCATATTAAACGTCGCAATAGGTCCTCAGCCTCTGGACTGCAGCCACCGTTTGAAGTGGGTATGTGGAAATATCGGCGCCAATTCTGCACCCGACGGCTCGTTACCTGGGCAACGGTATAGGAAGGTTGAGATAAAGGGAAGACTCACCAGCGGGTCGTGGGTTTCGTTGGAGAAAGGTGGGCCGCCGAAGAGCATCTCGTACATGATGACACCAACACTCCACCAATCGATAGACTCATCGTAGCCAGTGCCCGAGAAGACCTCTGGGGCCATGTAGTCGGGAGTACCTGTAGTTGGCCTTTTACAGTGCGACCACTAGCAGAAGACATGTGCGCGCTAAGCCCTCACCAACGACTGAGCATAGCTTCTGACGAGCTGCGTGGGTGAGCAACGTCGACTCCTCTAACACCGAGCCAACACTAGCGACACTGGTGTCCAGTCTGGAGTTATTCACAGACTTTTGCCCACCTACAAAAGACCACTGGGAAGTGTACCGAATAGAAGCTCCACGACGTACCGGCCAGATTAGTGACAAGGTCTGGATGATATTTACTGAGGCCGAAGTCCAGAAGCTTGATGTGTCCTCTAGCATCAAAGAGAATATTATCAGGCTTGACGTCACGGTGGATGTAGGAGAGGCTCGTGTGGATATAGTCCACGGCTTGGACCAACTCGGCGACGTAGAAACGGGTCTCCTCCTAAGGCATGGCCATGGTGACCACCAACAATGATAGGAGCACTTCTGTGAATTTGTCCTTCCTGATCATATGCGTCATGAGGTCACCACCAGGGAGATATTCCATGACCATATACCTGCCGCAAGTCTATACCTACCCTCCGTCCTAGATAATCATCTCACAGGAAGTGCTTGTCCATAAAAGTGTACTTCAAGTCGATAACCCAGTCAGTGTGGGCTAGCGCCAGGACATCCCTCTCGGCTAAGACGTGATGGACCTGCTGGAAGGGCTGGGCAACCCTCAATGGACTCAGCATCATTCAGATGGGCTCTCTGTCGACACTAGATTCATGCAGACGTCCTTCGCATTGGTAAGGACACTAGCATGTGCTACCTGCTTCTTCCTGTCCATGTCCTTCTTCCTCATCTGCTTCATAGCGTATATATTCCCAGTGCTTTTCTCTCGTACCTAAGCACAAGGCCCCTTACCACAGCACAATGATATCAAGCCTAGACATTTCGATTCCGCTCGCAACCGGTCACAATAAAGCTTGGCCAGATGAAAAGAGCTGACCATGGATAGTTCATAGTCGCCTCTCTCCATCTAGCAACTTCTAGCTTGATCTTTATCAACATCCACGACAGGTTCCCATAATACTGTGATTCCCATGGAGGCACTGGTGAATAGACTATTCGGTGACGAGCCCTCGATGAGTCGGAAGATAAGACAGCGTTCCTTGCACTCACCAATCTAACTATCCCAAATGCTCCAGTCCCGATGACCTTTAGGTTCTCGAAGTCCTCAATACCTATCTTCCTTCTAGCGGCTCGTAGAAAGCCTTCCTCTTGCCTGACCCGACAACCCTATCCCCAAGCATATTCCAACCATAGCCTCGCCCGACTTAGCCAGATCCTCTCGGGCCGCCTTCTCCTCATCCTCAGTGGCGTTTTGTTCTCGAAGTGTCTTGGTCAGGGCCGCTTCCCGAGCCGCAATGAGCCGTTGGGTCCTCTGATAGGACGAGCTCAGTCCCACCAGCAGATGAGCTACCCTACGAGTCTCCTGTTCCTGTTGTGCTCAATGGCGTCTTTGAAGGACTGGAATTTATCAGAGTTACGGTCGCGGGGAGGCCCTCCGGGTGAATTCATAGCTACAAGTGACAGTCTGCAAGAACTCCCTCCCCAGCAGCGGTAATGACCACTGACAACGGAACAAAATTTTTCCAGAGAAGATGTTGAATAAGATATGATACAACCATGGGTGAAGTGCGTCCTACTCCTGCACCTGCACTACGAATAGACTCGTTGACAAGAGGCAGTAGTATTCCTATATCGGATTTCAACATCAAATTTCTCACAACGAATAACAGGTAGCAAGAGAACTGGAGTCGAGTTTATTCCTCCTCATTCTATGGTATGACTCCAGCCACACCCTGCCCATGTAAATATCTCCTAGACCGACACAGGCCACTCAGTTGCGACTACCCTGTGACGATTCTCCCGAAACACTAGTACTATCTTCTACATGTGTCCATACTCCTACTATCAGAAGAGGTAGTTCCTCCCTATTCGAAACCTCTACTACCACCTGAAAGCTTCCCGTTGTGCCGTGCTTGAACTGCTCAATCTAAGGCGACAAGGCGGACGTCAGAGCAAACTGCATATATCATCGTCGAGTACAAAGCCCTCTCATGGTCTCATAATACCTCCAGCAATGTTTACTGGATACTACTCCTCGAGGCCCCCATGCTGGACAAGATGCGTTATGCTTCTCTACCCTGTTGATGCTAATCCCTGAGAGTCGCATCTAGTAGTACACACCTCGTCACGGGGAACTCAATACGGTCACTATAGGGAGCAGTATAGCGACTGACAACAAGCATAAACCGACTAAGCCAATACTAACCCTAGTACTATTCACACAGGTTACAACACAATAACAGGAGCCTTAGGAACTTGATGCAGTTGTATGCATATGGTGGTTCAGAGAGGAAGAAGCCAGCAAAAACGATTGAATCTGGACTTCGCCACCACCAAACACTCCCACCAAAGGTAAAGGGTGTTACAGCTGATGCTGTGATAC
The DNA here is from genome assembly GCF_000006405.1 of Perkinsus marinus ATCC 50983. Classification (NCBI taxonomy): domain Eukaryota; phylum Perkinsozoa; order Perkinsida; family Perkinsidae; genus Perkinsus; species Perkinsus marinus. The sequence continues at coordinate 169,881 of NW_003200768.1, forward strand.
CAGCTCTTGAGAGCTTGTGGTTCGAGATGGTTACACTTAGTTAGACGGCGCGTGTACGAAAACACGGTGACCAACGAAGAAAGGTCCGAGGGACTTCATGAAGAGAGCGGTGTGCTCTGTTTTACGCATGTCCTCGACCAACTGAAAAGAGGGAAACACATACAGCTTGTCACCAACGGGGAGTTGAAGCTCTCACCTTAGAAAGGGGATTGAGCTCCTTGTGGACTAGGCCAATGACGAACTCGTTGTCAGCAGCATCAAGACCGTAGCAGTTAAGACGGACATCCCAAGCACCGACCTGAAATAAAAACAACCGTGTTAATCTGAGAGAAACAGTAAGAGCCAGTAACTCACCTTGGAGTAAGCTTTTCCGATAGCAGCATGCTGAAGGAGCATCTGACACTGGTCCCCAGGTTTTTCCATAGAGAACTTTCCCTCCCTCCTCATGGGGTACCAGATGGCATACTCGGTATCCTTCATAGTCACATTACGAATGACTTTCTGGAGGAGATAGTCTTCAAGGTCAGCCTCGTGGCCACTTGAATAGGTCTTGCCAAGCATGGTCCAGCCTTGTCTAGGTTCCAATACATCACCAATACCCTCCAACTGGAGGACGGGGTTAACCACAGTAGGGAAATGCTTCGGATCCTCACTCCAAGTTAGAAGGCCGATGGCCTTCGGACTGTTCACATCGTCGTAAATAACACTTGGGATGTTCCTTCTGACTAACTCGAGCTGAAGCTTCTCTCGAGCCTCCGGCAACTTAGCGGCGTTGATGCAGTCCAGGACGTAGAGTTGACAGTATAATCTTTTATCCATCTTCTGACCATTGGCGCCCTTCTCATACAAGACGGGGCCATCAAACACTGGCATCTTGAAGTGAGCCGACTCGGCCTGTCCACCTGCTCTGGTGAGTAGGGCTGGCGCTATACGACGTAGGGAGCGCGGAAGAGGAAGCTCTTGGTGACGATGTCTATAGATGAGAACTCCAGCACTGAGTGCAGCGGCCACCGAACCAGCGATAGCGAGGGGGGCCATAGGGAGATCCGAAATGGCTTTAGTCGTGTCGGTGGAAGAAGAGGACATGGAGTATTAACGAGATATATGTCTGAGGTGAATACCAGATTGAATCTCACTCTATCATGTCTATGGTTGACGAGGGTCCAGAGTCCAGTACACCCGACCCCTGCAAGGGAACCCGCTGAAACAGAACCTCACAATGAAATGACGAGAGAAAGCTCAAACCACCCGCAGCGTGAATTCCACATAGAAACAGATCGGTATCTCATAGGTATTAGCAACTCACCATTCAAATTCAATAACGTGAGGCGGAGATACATTAGCCCTGTGCCAGTGATTGGAAAATTATAGCGAGCTACAGATCCTGGAGCCGCGAAAAGGAGACAGAGTTGCACAATTCCAAGAGGGTCCAACGTCTAGTATCACTCAGCTAAGAGCTATAACCTTCACCACCTGCTAAGGTGGTCCGCATCGTCTACTTAAATTGAATCCAATCTTAAGACTACATATTAGAGCACCCGGTACTCCTCACTCACCCTTCAAAATTCTCTAATAACGTGTACACATAACCAGTACAAACCACCTATTGCTCAGCCCTCATTCTGAGATACCACTACGAGCAACCCTAAACATCAGGACACCCTCATCAGGCACTTCCAAGCATTCATTTGAAGTTATGCACGAGCATTCTCACCATACATAACAACACAACATTAAAAAGGAGTAAGACTAACCTCATGATACGAGGGATTGTAGTAACGATTGATGCGATTGTATGCAGATGATCATAATGGATCGAGAACCTTAGCGAGGAACATATGTTAATGCGGGGAAAACCTCCATCTCGACCCATCATGACCAAGTCCCACAACGGGAAATTGACAGTATAGCTGATGCTGTGGCTCCAGCTACAAGGCCCTATACGAGGCCATGAACTGAAACCTTAGGATCCGATAGTTGATCCTAGTTGGAAGGAATATGAACAAACACACGCTGACCCACAAAGAAGGGTCCGAAAGACTTCATAAAGAAGGAAGAGTGAGCGGTCTTGCGCATATCCTCAACGATCTGACAAGCGAAGGAGCAATCTCTAGTCAATGATCGTACACCTTAGTAGGAACCTACCTTGCTAAGAGGATGAAGATCCTTATTCATGAGCCCAATGATGAACTCGTTATCATCGGCGTCGAAACCATAGCAATTAAGACGGACATCCCAGACTCCAGCCTGAAGGAGAGGTACAGTCAAGTCACATCAAGTAGGGCGAAGAGGCCTGCTCACCTTTCCATAGGCCCTTCCAATAGCCGCATGCTCAAGTAATCTCCGGCACTGGTCTTCGGGCTTCTCCTTATAAAACTTGCCCTCTCTCCTCATAGGGTACCATACGGCGTACTCCGCACCTTTCATGCTGACGGTACGGATGACCTTCCTCAGAAGGATATCCTCCAAGTCAGCCTCGTGGCCACTTGAATAGGTCTTGCCAAGCATGGTCCAGCCTTGTCTAGGTTCCAATACATCACCAATACCCTCCAACTGGAGGACGGGGTTAACCACAGTAGGGAAATGCTTCGGATCCTCACTCCAAGTTAGGAGGCCGATGGTCTTCGGACTGTTCACATCGTCGTAAATAACACTTGGGATGTTCCTTCTGACTAACTCGAGCTGAAGCTTCTCTCGAGCCTCCGGCAACCTAGCGGCGTTGATGCAGTCCAGGACGTAGAGTTGACAGTATAATCTTTTATCCATCTTCTGACCATTGGCGCCCTTCTCATACAAGACGGGGCCATCAAACACTGGCATCTTGAAGTGAGCCGACTCGGTCTGTCCACCTGCTCTGGTGAGTAGGGCTGGCGCTATACGACGTAGGGAGCGCGGAAGAGGAAGCTCTTGGTGACGATGTCTATAGATGAGAACTCCAGCACTGAGTGCAGCGGCCACCGAACCAGCGATAGCGAAGGGGGCCATAGGGAGATCCGAAATGGCTTTAGTCGGGTCGGTGGAAGAAGAGGACATGAAGTATTAACGAGATATATGTCTGAGGCAAATACCAGATTGAACCTCACTCTATCATGTCTATGGTTGACGAGGGTCCAGAGTCCAATACACCCGACCCCTGCAAGGGAACCCGCTGAAACAGAACCTCACAACGACATGACGGGGGAAAGCTCAAACTACCCGCAGCGTGAATTCCACATAAAAACAGATCGGTATCTCATAGGTATTGGCAACTCACCGTTCAAATTCAATAACGTGAAGCGGAGATACATTCGCCCTGTGGCAGTGATTGGAAAATTATAGCGAGCTACAGATCCTGGAGCCGCGAAAAGGAGACAGAGTTGCACAATTCCAAGAGGGTCCAACGTCTAGTATCACTCAGCTAAGAGCTATAACCTTCACCACCTGCTAAGGTGGTCCGCATCGTCTACTTAAATTGAATCCAATCTTAAGACTACATATTAGAGCACCCGGTACTCCTCACTCACCCTTCAAAATTCCGTAATAGCGTGTGTGCACATGGACGGTAGAAACTACCTATTGCTCAGCCCTCATTCTGAAATACCACTACGAGCAACCCTAAGCCTCAGGACACCTTCATCAGGCACTTCCAAGCACTCATTTGGAGTAGTACACCAGCATTCTCACCATACATAACAACACAACATTAAAAGAAGGAGTAAGACTAACCTCAAGATACGAGGGATTGTAGTAACGATTGATGCGATTGTATGCAGATGATCATAATGGATCGAGAACCTTAGCGAGGAACATATGTTAATGCGGGGAAAACCTCCATCTCGACCCATCATGACCAAGTCCCACAATGGGAAATTGACAGTATAGCTGATGCTGTGGCTCCAGCTAGAGGGCCCTATACGAGGCCATGAACTGAAACCTTAGGATCCGATAGTTGATCCTAGTTGGAAGGAATATGAACAAACACACGTTGACCCACAAAGAAGGGTCCGAAAGACTTCATAAAGAAGGAAGAGTGAGCGGTCTTGCGCATATCCTCAACGATCTGACAAGCAAAGGAGCAATCTCTAGTCAATGATCGTACACCTTAGTAGTAACCTACCTTGCTAAGAGGATGGAGATCCTTATTCATGAGCCCAATAATGAACTCGTTATCATCGGCGTCGAAACCATAGCAATTAAGACGGACATCCCAGACTCCAGCCTGAAAGAGAAGTACAGTCAAGTCACATCAAGTAGGGCGAAGAGGCCTGCTCACCTTTCCATAGGCCCTTCCAATAGCCGCATGCTCAAGTAATCTCCGGCACTGATCTTCGGGCTTCTCCTTATAAAACTTGCCCTCTCTCCTCATAGGGTACCATACGGCGTACTCCGCACCTTTCATGCTGACGGTACGGATGACCTTCCTCAGAAGTATATCCTCCAAGTCAGCCTCGTGGCCACTTGAATAGGTCTTGCCAAGCATGGTCCAGCCTTGTCTAGGTTCGAATACATCACCAATACCCTCCAACTGGAGGACGGGGTTAACCACAGTCGGGAAATGTTTCGGATCCTCACTCCAAGTTAGGAGGCCGATGGTCTTCGGACTGTTCACATCGTCGTAAATAACACTTGGGATGTTCCTTCTGACCAGCTCGAGCTGAAGCTTCTCTCGAGCCTCCGGCAACTTAGCGGCGTTGATGCAGTCCAGGACGTAGAGTTGACAGTATAATCTTTTATCCATCTTCTGACCATTGGCGCCCTTCTCATACAAGACGGGACCATCAAACACTGGCATCTTGAAGTGAGCCGACTCGGCCTGTCCACCTGCTCTGGTGAGTAGGGCTGGCGCTATACGACGTAGGGAGCGCGGAAGAGGAAGCTCTTGGTGACGATGTCTATAGATGAGAACTCCAGCACTGAGTGCAGCGGCCACCGAACCAGCGATAGCGAGGGGGGCCATAGGGAGATCCGAAATGGCTTTAGTCGTGTCGGTGGGAGAAGAAGACATGAAGTATCAAGGAAGAAGAAATCTAACATAAAGAATAAATAGCACATCCCATCCGGTATCCTAATTCCATAAACTTCCAGCGTTCAATATCTCAGGCCTTGATCGGCTAGGCGATCCTGTGCCGAATATCTTCAGCTATGGTTCTAAGCGTAATTAAAGCGGAGAAATGCCGTGACTAGGGATCGATCCGGCGAGGTTGGATTTTCACAGGACACCTCAGCGCATCGCCATCGATCGTCGACCGATTTACATGCTTTGCATGCAACTCGGCGATTGATTCACGTCTATGCCTTGCAAAGCACCTCGCTCATCGCAGTCCCACCCACTTGTCGAAGTCGACAATCCCGCCCTTGGGCCATGAAATGATCCGTGATACCGGATCAATGACGTTGCCGTTCCAGCAAAACTGATCAGTCAATTAGATCGTGGGGTGGACCCTTTTTTGCACCACTTTGTAGTACGATCATCGTACTTGGGCATTTCTTGGGGTGGCATAGTTGCCCCACCTGAGAAAATGAAATTGGTCGCACTTAAGCATACCGTGGGGTGGCATAGTGGCCCCACTCGATAAAATGAAATTGGTCGTACTTAAGCATACTTTGTGATGGCATAGTTGCCCCACTCGAGAGAATGAAATTGGTCGTACTTAAGAAAACCTTGTGGTGGCATAGTTGCCCCACCGGAAGAAATTGGTCGTACTTGAGCATACTTTGCGATGGCATAGTTGCCCCAACAGAAAAAGTTATTGTGTTTTGGTATATCTACAGGTGGCATAGCGGCCCCTTGCCGAGAAATCCATCCTACTAGCGGAATATCCCTTCAAAAGATCCTTTCGTAGCAGGTGGTGCAAAGAAGACCCACCTCGTGTAATTTCGTGGCGCGTGACATTACGCGCAATTCGAGTATGAAAACCGTTCATACAGCGTTGGAGAGTGCTCAATGAGAGCTTTCGAATAATGCCTACTTTATTCATCGACTGTCCGGCACCGCGAAATTACAATGGGTAGGCCCTTTTTTGTACCGGGTTTGTAGGAGGTCAGAGTATTCTTCACTTTTTGGTTCACAGTGCCCTCAACATGTCCTCCTTTAACTTTATGCTGCCCATTTTGGACGACCTCACATTCTCTGATGAGCCTGAGGGGATAGTAGGAGCAGCAACTCCACCTGCGACAGAGTTACCAGAGATAGTGCTGCCCACATCAGCCGAATTGTTCTTTGCTGTACCCCCTGTACCCCCTAAGACTCCTAAAACGACTAAGCGTCAAAAAGCACAGGCGCTGAGGAGGAAAAAGTTGGCAGCCTCTTTGAGGGAGAAGCGAGCCGATGCAGCTGCTCGGCAACGAGATCCCGACTACCGCCCATTGAAATTTAAGACGGACTACCATCTAGGATTTGATTCGCCCGAGAATGATCGAAATGATCCCATCACACCGAAGCTCTCGAGCAAGGCCAATACGCCAGTTTCTGACCGTAAGGTCAGTTCCACGGCGAGGAAGCGTTCGCCAACGTACATTACGGATGACAGTGATAGCAGCGAGAGACCCTTAAGAAGCGGAGACGAGAGTTATACGCCGTCGGGCAAAGGCAACAAGAAAAAGGTAGGGTCAGTGGACATCGTGGGAGAATATGCACGTCGACAGCTTCGCGTGTTTATTACGTAGATGACATTCGAGGGGAAATCCTGGGAATCCTCATAGCTTATTATGCACTCTTACTCTCTCAATTTCTGTGATGTAATGAGGAAATTTCTCAGCTCAGCTTGGCAAACGTATATTTTAGCACCGGCGGTTGACCGGCGATTTTAAAAGGAGTATTCGGCAAAGCTTGAAACACCTGCAACTCTTGTCGGCTCTTTCTGATCAGACCCGTGTAGAGCCGCGTACAGGAAAGCGACCATCCATAGAAGATGCGTCAGGGGGAACTGACAGCAGCGACATCAGTGAAGGCCCTCATCTCATCCGAGGCCTACTGTCCGATTCGCCACTAGTTTCCTACCCTGTCAAGAGGACCCGACTATTCTCTATCGTTAAACCGAAGCCTACTGTCCAAGAAAGACCTGTGCGGCGAGTCGCCAGTCAGAGCATGTACACTCCGTTGATGGAGTTCCTGTATAAAGAGCAGAACAATGAGAGCAACAAGCGACGAGTTTTCATGGGGGAGGAGGATAAAGTAGACGAGGAAATTGGGAAGGTAGTCATGGAGTTCACTCGTGGACTGTTCCAGTAGCAGATCCTGTAGATATCCGCCTTGCGTAAGCAGCTCGAGAAGAGAATACTAGCTTTCGAATCATACGTGGCCACCACTGGCCTTGCCACAGATGGGGACATCCAAACTTATGATACCATCGATATTCCTCAGGAAGTCCCAGTCAGCACCAGGGCTGGTGTAAAAAGGTCACGCGTAGCACACCCTGAAGGCCATGCTCTACAGCAGTCCAACAAACGGAAGCGTGGGAGACGCACTGGTCATTGAATGACCGCTGACGACTTCGTCGTTATTCCTGTTCATAACAGTGATGAGTATCGGAGGCATGTGCCGACCGTAATGATGGTTGATGTTGTCGCTCTACTACTGCCCGTGTTCTCGTTGAAGTACTAAGACGAATGGGCGATTCCCTACGCTCTCTTGCAGACGTATTGTCAGAGCCCTCGCATGTCCTTACAGCGAGTAATCCAAGACATCAAGCAGCTCTCTATCCTCAGTGCCTCCAGTAGGGCTTCACCAGCGGAGCAGCAGCAACTTGCTTCTAAATGGAACAAACTAGTTGGGGAGTTCATCGGTGAAATTGACGGCAAAAACTCCTTTACTAGGGAGACCGGACGAGGTCGTCGAGTGTCTCCTATGAGCCTGTCTCGAGCGATGCAAGATGTGGCCAAATTTGCTCCACGAGCAGGGTACCCGCTGGTCACAGCTATTCTCCCGCATATCTTGACTGAGCGCAAGCAGGAGCTGCTCCCTGCATTGCCTGAGTTTGGCCCTGTTGACCTGGCGTACATGTCTAACAGTATAGCCAATATCATTACAACCTGTAGCGTAAGCGACTCTAGTGCGCTGCTGAAGAGATTCGGTCAGCAAGTAGGAGAGTACTTCTCAAAGCCGGGACGCTTGGAGGCCGTCCCTATCTACAGTCTGGTTACGCTCACCAACGCTCTCAATAGACTGGGCTACGATGGTGGTGTCTCTCGGCGGCGCGGCGCCAGCGAAGATCTCTATGCACGTTTCGATCGTCTGTGCTGCGAGAAGATAGATTCGATGAACGCCAGCGATATAGCAGTAGCCCTGCAGTCGTTCCACAACGGTGGGTGTCGGCATGCTAAGCCCTCCTCTGACTTGCTCGGGAAGGCCGCTGGTCGTCTCAAAGGAGAACTCCGTCAGCAAGTAGGAGTACTCGTCCCCATAGTCTTCCCAGTATCGATCTCAGATACCCTCGAAAAGCCTAGCGCAGTTGCTGAACATCTTCGTCACTTTCGGCTACAAGCAGGACCGGGAGCTCCTGCTTCTGCTATTCGACGGTGTTTTATCTACACCTGTTGAAGAATTAGAGGTGAAGCCGTTCCCTATATGACCTGTCGATGACAGCTTGATGGTTTTCAGATCTTCTGCGCCCCTTTGGCACTAAACTCTCTCTCTAAGTGCTCCCAAACAGTCGATGAAGGTGTCGACTCTGGGGTGCTGCCTTCCACTGCTATCGTTTTCAACCTGGCCACTAAGTGAGAGGATTTTAGACTTCTTTTTATGGTGAGTATCCATCAGGCACATTCTACCACGACTGAACGACCTAGGCCCTTGCCAGATCGCCAATGTGGTCAACGCGTTGGGCAGTTTGAAGGTCTTTGACTATCGTCTCCTCACGGGCATGTCTCATCTGATCGCCAATAGCGATGGAGGCCACACTGTGCCGCTGCGGACCTTCTCCTTCCAAGAGCTCAGTAACATATCCCATGGTTTTGCCAAGATTGCGTAAGTTCCTATGTGTCACGAACATGTCGTCGGGCTCAATAGTGCATTGATTATGACACCACTCTAGGTGTCTCGAAATACGTTACTTTGAGCCGGATTACTTGATCGGACATGGTTGCAATTCCGCACCGGAACCCTGTGGTTGTTGAGGAACGTCTGGGTTACAACCGATGACGTGATCGACCTCACAGACATGCTACTAGGCCGTGTTGCTATTCCTGCGTCTCAGGTACGGTAGTAGTAACCTCTACATTGCCCTATTCGAGGAAGCCAGCCGGCGAGAGAAGGACTTCGACGCACAAGGGGTGTCTATGTTTCTTGATTCGGTGAGGAGAGTGGCCAATAGATGGTACAATGGAATGCTCAGAGACCCCAACCGGCCTGGGCCTCAGCCAGGTGCGTCGACGAATCGCCTCTTGCGACGCTCTCATTTGCATGCAGGTCTTCAGTACATTCCTCGTGCTCTCATGGAGGCCATCTCTAAATTGCTCAAGGCATGTGAGGCTTGGTCTATCGGACGTTTGACGGCGGACAGTGGTGGGGGCATTGGCGTTCAGTCAGCCACACAGATCTTGCTGTGTCTGGTTGAGCTGGGTCGTGGCAGTATGGCGTCTACGTCCCCTTTATCGAAATGTTTCGGCCTAGCCTCTGAGAAGGGTAAGTGTGGGTGCTTATGAATGAGATCCTATCAAGATCTTTTCCTCAGGGTCCGAAGTGGCTGGTGACAGACCGTCGGTGCCCAAGCTGTTGCTGGCCTCGTTGAAGGGCCGTGCAGATCGACTCACTAAGGAGCAAACCAGGCATATAGCGCATGCAGCTCGACGCTATCAGGCTTGCGATACGGGAGCATATCGGACGCTACCATCAGACGTGAATAGAGCCGTCTTGGTTCGTTGGTGTGTATCCTGTGTTCTGCAGGTGTTGCGCTGGGTGGAGGATATACAGCGTGAATTCCCGGCTGGACCGAGGAGCAGCCGAGCCACTGTGACATCGTGATTAATGTAGACTGGATACATGTTTCTGCAATAACCGTTTCATCACTCACTATGCATGTCGGGTTGTTATTATCGTGACTTCAAGACTTAGTGGTAACCGCTCACATGTCAGTCGATCATGGGAGACAAGGCAAACGAGAATTGACCATTTGGCGCTACAACATTGGTCGCTTAGGATTCGAGAACACATGGAACTTTTATACTTGATAAGATGATGATGATTACAATGTGAATATTCGGTTTGCATTAGAGTTGTTGCTATCGGGGAAAAAGACCAACAGCCAAGTATGTGGCAGTCAGAGGCAATCGATAGTGATGTCAGTATACCCGCCGGGGAAAAGGACCGTACAGTCACAACAAGGCTGTCGGAGGCAAACGGAGGGATTAGTTACGTTCGTTACGATGTTAGATTGATGATCTTGGAAGACTGATTGTCATCCCATGCTATCATGTGTGTATACGTGCAGCTATATCGATTAGGACATAGCTGTTCGGGCGCGAAGACAGGACACACAATAGGCGCAAGTTGCAATCTCTGGTGGAGATACATATTTGTGGTCGTAACTTTGTGGTCACGAATATGTATCTCCACCAGTCGACTGACGATTGACGATAAAGATAACACATAGCATCGTTGGGCAACAGGCAGAGCCTGAGACTCACAGGAAATGGCGAACACTGTACATTAGAAAGAGAGAGCGTAACATAAGCATACTATACTCCACCCGGTAGCACTATTATCATTAGGAATACTACTGGCCATGAGCAACTCAGTGCAAGCCAGCAGTATCCCTGTCTGAAACAGTACCTCATACAAAACGGATCGTCTCTACTGTGAATTGTTATCCTCTCTAGATTTAGATGGAGGTCTACTGTACTATACTATACTATACATAAGTGGAGACAATAATCGTTTCAAGGATCGTCATATGTCACTCAACAACCCTCGAGAGACTAACATGAATCTTTCTATGAACGCAACAACTCGATATCAGTAACAAAGCATATAGAAACGTACAACCGTGCTAACGTAATGGTGACGGGGACGACATTGGACTCGGGGCGAGCCCATTAGGCTGCTGCTGCTGAGGGCTCGCTGACGGTGGTGGTCGGGGCCTCGACTGAACCACGGAAAAGCCAAAGTCCTTTATGAACTCACAATCGGTCTGAACATGACACCATAGATGAAGAGAGACTCTGAAAACCTCACAGCTCTCGGGAGGGGAGGGTTAACCAAATGTATCGGCTTCAATGCAGCATCGATCACTGGCTCCAGGGCCGCTGCCGGCAGAGCACTTCGTCCTGCTGATGTTGCCGCTTCCTGAGGCCAAGGGTAACGCGAGCACCGACAAGTTGCTTACTTGTTCTCTGAGAAGGACCGATACCGACCCCGGAAGAATCATCTGGCCAGCATCCCTCGCTAACTCAATGTAGTTGTAAGCGTACAAAGCTAGAAGACGCTCTCTAGCAGACTTCTTGTCGGAACCTCGGTCGTGTACTGCCCGCATGCACGAGTGAACCTAAGCCACTGATAGTTAGACGATACTGACCAAGATCTACGGTCGCGTCAGTAGGTTTCTAATATGAGCAAGGCTAATAGTAGGCCAGAAAACGAGGAACCGAACGAAATTTCGGATTGGATGCCTCTCTGACCTGAATTTCCAAGTCGATCTGGCCAGCGGGCCCTGCCTCACTGAGCATCTCACTGACGAAGTCTTGGAGACTCTCGTCATGGTACTCTGAGACCGCCTTCTGCCCATTCCCAACACGTCGTTCCACAATGAGCAGCCACAACGGAGCCATCTTGCGCCGTATCCCGAGAGCGAGCTGAGCCGCGAACGCACATGCAATGAGAGTTGTCCGCGAGTCAGTATTACATCACTAGCAAGCACGACGCGGAAGGTCCCCCCTCGAGCTGAGTACTCTTTCCCTCGCAATATTGTAGGATGACGACCTCGCTGTTGCCACAGTCTGGTGTGCTCCAGTGTCGTGAGCAGAAGCTCGGGACCATCGAAAACAAAGGATTCCTCACGGACCGTCCACGGCAGATCATGGACTTGCTGAGGTGGGCAGCCTGGGTAGGTTATGCGCCAAGGAGTGGCTTGTTCACGCATCAGGAACACACGCCCAGGGGCTTCGCCAGGCAAACGTATTACGCTGAACTCAGGAGTTAGGGAGCCTTCGAGGAGATCGTCTGAGGCAAACAAACTATAGTTAAATGCGATAGAGAGCCTAACTAATAGTCAGTGACTGACTTGGGAGATCCTATAGCCCGTGATCGTAGGATTTGATATTTTCGAGAAGTCCTTGCATTGGTATTGGTACTGAAACAGTGGAGTTTAACCATAGTGATATAAAAAAACACTAGTGGAAAACATATTTCACGACTACTACAGGCCGCGAATATCGCGTTTTTCACCGAGTTTTACGCCACTTCACGTTAAACGAGTGAAACTCTAGCGTTGGAATAAATGCCTGCTTTCCTCAGCTGCTTCTTGGGTATTTCATCACTAATTATAGAAGTTCACATATGAATTCGGGTAGAAGTGTACAGAAATTAACGAGAAATTCCCAAATTTTCCTCAGAATTCTCATGTTGTCACCAACACATGCGGTTGACTATTTGAATATTTTCCCACCCTGTACGGAAAAGTTATTAGAATTTCGGGAGATACCACTGACTGTCACTTGCCGCATCAAACACATCATGAGTTTCCTTATTACTCATCTCAGTTCCATGTCTATCAGCATCCACTTGTGTGCTCTGTACTGTGGTCCTCTCAGGCATCACAGGCTGGTAGTAGTCCCTGCCTGTAGCTCGCCATTCGCCCAAAACTCTGCATGTCCCTTCCTGTCGTAGCCACAGCTCTACGTCGAGACCACATTCACGAGAAAGGCAGAGGCCAACGCATTCCCCCATGGCCCAATTAAACTAAGGGGTGGTTCACATTCCCGAGGTCCCCGGATCGATACTGGCATGCGGAACATGCGTTTCCTTTCCAATTTTTCAACTGTGAGCCACCGAGTCTTTTGAGAACTGTATGCCGAAGCTTCATTTCTGTTTCGACGCCTTCACTCAAAACTAAAAAGCTGATTCTCAACGACTTGGAGCGTTTCCGACTTGTCTAGCCGTCCTAATGAGCATTGAAGTTAATATGTTCGCAAACAATTTCACTATAGCGACTACTATTCATCATCTAGTACTAATCTTCTTAACTCAACGTACGTCCTTAACTAACATTTGTACGTGTCGTAAAAGATATATACTCTTACATCTCAGCATGTTGAGAGCGTAGTGACGGGCTCCACTCGTTGATATTTGACTAACACACTTCCAACTTATATGTATACTTGAATATTGCGCAATGGGGACATGCCCTGCGTCCTAGCAGCAGATCTCAGGAGCCCTGCTCTACCCGAGATAGAGCCTCTGGTTCACTCATTTAGTCTATCGTCAATAGACTCGAGTTGGAACTGCCGGTTAGATGTTTTCGTGCGGCACCACGAATGAGCTTCGCTTCGCCCAAAAAATGATTCCGGAATGGCATTTCCGCAAGTCACATTTTTTTGTCAGTCCTAGCGTTACGTGGGCCAAGCATATAACTAATTTTAGTACTTGTGCTCGTCCTGAACTGGTCGACCGTGACCAGGCTCAGCCCGGCTCACCTACCGGAAGTGTCTACTATCTGCCGTCTCCTTAGGGTATAGCCGTGATAAACTCTCAATTGTCTCTAGCTGTCGTGATTGGGGAATGGCGTGGTAAGCCAAAATCAGAGAGAGCTTCAGTATCAGTGATATTTCCATGGCCATCACCAAACGAATCGAGAAGGAGACGCAGAAGCTGAGGGATGATCCTCGTAATAAGGGGGTATCGGTGTGCGCAGTATGAAGATTTGAGCTCTGGGGTATCTTTAGGTTGACCTTGCTCTTGATGGTTGTTGAAGATTTTTTTTCTCTTAGCCCCGGGCCTTTATGCTGTCCCTGATCCCAAGAACAGTCGTTACTTCCATATCGAGTTAGAGGGACCAGACGGCACCCCTTACGAGAAGGGTTATTACAAATTGGAGATGTTTTTACCCGAGGGGTATCCTATGGAGCCCCCAAAGGTGAGTACAGGTCGTCCTGTCGTGTTCGATTGGTATATATGGAGCTCTAAGGTCCGTTTCCTAACGAAGATATATCATCCAAATATCGACAAATTGGGTCGTATATGTTTGGATATTCTCAAGGATAAATGGTCCCCGGCACTTCAAATGAGGACCGTCCTACTCTCCATTCAAGCATTGCTGTCCGCCCCTGAGGTAATACCATACCTTCTACTACTGGTTATATAATGTAAACGAATCAGACTTGACATTTTTCAGCCCGATGATCCGCTTGATCCCAGTGTAGCTGAGCATTTCAAGCACAACAGGGCCGAAGCTGATGCCATAGGTAATTCACTCACTCACTCCTTGGAACTTTCCTGATGTCACTCCTGGCGTGTTATAATGTTCTGCCTTTCAGCACGAAATTGGAATCAGAAGTATGCCCTGCACGAGCCTCCCAAGACGATGATGCTCTAGATGTATGCCAAGAGCCAATGCTTGGTACATTAGCTTTGTAGTAATGCTGGACCAGTGCTTGTCTGATGACGAAGAGTTATGGCCGCATTGATATACCTGTTATACTGTTGAGGAGGAGTCCCTCGAGACCAGCGATCGCTATGGGCTCTGATTATGACTCTTGGTGCTTCCCCCTCCCCGATACTGTGTAATAGTTGACAGTTCCCTCTATATCGTTTCTTTTCAAATCTCGGGAGTTGCGTATATCAATAATAGAAGGATTGGAGTACTTAGGGTGTCCTTGGGGGAACATCTCTGAATGGTCACTACTAAGCGCATTGAGAAGGAGACTCAGAAGTTGAAGGAAGATTCTCGCTAAACTGTGGTAGAGGGAAATGGGCTCGGGCCGATAGTAGTTGCTCCTTGTCTGTAGCGCCGGGGCTGTCAGCCGTCCCTGCTTCTGGCAATTTGAGATGCTTCTATACTGAGCTGGCAGGGCCACAGGGCACCCCGTGTGATAATGGAATTTACAAGTCGGAGATGTTTTTACCCGAGGGGTATCCTATGGAGCCCCCAAAGGTGAGTACAGGTCGTCCTGTCGTGTTCGGTTGGTATATAGAGAGCTCTAAGGTCCGCTTCCTTACGAAGATATATCATCCAAATATCGACAAGTTGGGTCGTATATGTTTGGATATTCTCAAGGATAAATGGTCCCCGGCACTTCAAATGAGGACCGTCCTACTCTCCATTCAAGCATTGCTATCCGCCCCTGAGGTGATACCATACCTTCTACTACTGGTTAGGGCAGAATCCCCTTATTGCCAGCCCGATCCCCTGGAAACCGGTGTCGCTGAGCATTTCAAACACAATAGGGCAGAAGCGGACAACATTGGTAGTAATGGAAATTTACTATTTTTATGGTATATTTGTGCTAGCCCGGAGCTGGAACCAGATCTATGCGATGCATAAAAACAGTTGTGAAGTGTCGCTGTGATTTGTGCTATTTCCATAGCAACATCTGCAATGTATCAATTGTATTGGACTTATGCCGGCAGTTTCCTAAACACTGACACCTTTGCTGTTGATTGTGTAGGATGGAGGGTGCCGGGATCGAACCTGCGTTTAGTTGGCTTAGCTCCTTTGCTGGCTCCTGTTGCCATCTTCGATTCCTCATCATGGTATCGCCCCCAGATCGGGGTCAGCATAACCCGGTGTTGGGCTCACCTTGCCGTGTTGATAAGGATGCTTCTTCGCCTTCTACAGTGGACGACAGCAGTCATTGCAGTCCAATGACGAGGAGCTCATCCCCAGTGTTGGTGACGCCTCCTCAACAGAGCCAAGCGGGCCTTCAGACCGCCTTAGGCTTTGCAGCATCACAGCTGTTCAAAGCTGGATGTTTTGTGGGTAAGCTCATCTACGCTTACTCGTAGTCTCTCACCGTTGGAGTCGGTGAATGTGTTTTCTTCCATATGCGTTATAGAATTGGTACTAGTATTGTGAGTTTTGTTTACATTCTGTGTGGACTTCAGTGATAGTCGTGGGAAAATTTGAGAGAGAAATTTTAGTTGTTTCGTCAGGTGATAAAATCGATGAGCTACTCGACGCGTTGATCCCTAATGAGACTTCTCCGAATCGCGCCAGAAGCGTGGGGCGGCCGCCTAAAGAGTCAGCGCTGGAAGATGACGAATGGGTCCTCGTTGAGCGGCCCTCCGACGGCTTATCACCTCACAGTGCTGCTGGTATTATGCAAAAGTAGGATATCTCCTACTGTGTACACTATTGGCGTGGAAGTGTATATGAGTGAAATTTGTTGGTGTACTATTCAATGTTATTGCTACTATCACTTGATGTCAACCAAATCGATTTACGTTAATTCGAAATTTTCTATTGTGTTCGGAGTAAATCATTCGAACGTTTCTCGGCTGTCTTTCTCCTCCTTTTGTGCGTTGTGAATGGTATTAGGGGACATCGCGGAGGTCTGGCTGCCTGAACTATGCTGGAGCTACAAGACGGGTCGATTCGAAGAGCATATGGGCGTGAGGATTCTCACGGCAAATCGCATTGATGGAAATCTCGTCAGGTTGCTGTGTCGAGGAGTGGGGTGATAGTAGCGGTGTATGAGGACCTCTCGGGCATCCCTGAGGCCTACCGCCAGAGGGAGTTCAAAAGGGTGGCTATGTTACCAGGCTTTGTCAACTGCCATAGTCATGCTTTTCAAAGGAACCTCAGAGGCAAGGGAGAATCGGATTATGAAAGAGGTCGGTATAGAGGAGCGGATGGTCATGTTGATCGTGTTGGAGGTGACTGGATGGTCACAGTCTCGACGCTGTGTTGTATAGTCATAACCTCGGGATTGCATTATCGTGTAAATATGAGTTCAATGCTAGTTCTTGTGTGTGTGTTTCCTACTATATACGTACAAGTTCAGGTGGTGATAGAAGGGCGAACTTCTGGTCGTGGCGGGAGGAGATGTACCGTCTAGTGTCGACCGTAGCAGCTGATAAGACTCGTTTTAAGGAAGTCTGCCAGTAGTGTTAAGGATGGCTATGCTTATCTGCTTTGTGATAATACTCTTTCCTCAGACGCTGTTTTTCCGAGATGAGAGATGCCGGGATCACCAGCGTGGGTGAGTTCCACTACCTCCACCACCAGGACGCGGCTACGGCTAATGACTACACACTGGATCTAGCTGTGTTGGAAGCCGCCCATGAAGTTGGAATACGAATAAGGCTCATCCAAACGTGAGGCTAGACGTTTTCATACTCGTAGTGGTGGTAGTCGATACCTAGGCTGTTGATTCACGATGTTTTATAGTCGGGCGTAGTTACCGAACTGATCCCGATCGTATCTCCTCGTCCTTAGGTATTATCATTCCTCAAGTGCTGATGGCAGGCCTCTAGAGGGTAGCCAGAAGCACTTTGAGTCACAGGATGTAAATAGTTGAGATGTTCGCGGAGTCTTGACGGTTTTTCTGGCAGTTGAATGTTTTCAAAGGGCAATTCGAACGACTCCAGGCCTTTGTCGCTGACAAGCCTCTGCTGGGGTTGGCCGTAGCCGCTCATTCGATCCGAGGCTGCGACTTGAAGAGCGCCAGAGAGTTATTGGATTTTGCAAGGGAGAAGAAGGTCCCCTTCCATATGCATGTGGAGGAGCAGATGCAGGAGGTGGAGGATGCCAAACGGGTGTAGGCATCTGATCGATCAGGAAGTCAATCACTACACACCGAGTCATTGAGGACGCTTAGTCTCTAATTCTTAGCTTATGCTAAGACACTAACCCGATCTCATCACATGAGTATGTTCATCATGTTCCTTACACGGACGTATGTATACCCATTCTGGGGTTGAGTCGACCGACTCCGGGAGCGAAAATGAATTCCAAAGCGCAGTCCAAGCCGAATGCATGGTTCTCATCAGCACCCGAAACTTGAAGGAATAGGTTAATTCGAATTTCGATCGGAATTTGGCAGGTACTCAGGGCGGACAGTATCTCGAGCGCTGTTGGACAGTGGTATCTATGGCTCTGATGTGACGCTGGTCCACTGTACACATACTACTGTAGAGGACATGATAGACCTCGTGGGGAAGGGCACCAACACATGTATATGCCCGACCACCGAGGGCTGCCTAGCTGATGGTTTCCCAGACCTATCTCAACTGCGACCAGGAGACGGACAGGTTCCTTGGTCGTGGTCTCATCAGCGTGAGGTCTCACTTCAGGTGTGTATAGGATCAGACTGCAATTCCCGTATCGACACTTTGGAGGAGCTCAGATGGTTGGAGTATGCTCACAGGCTTCGGACGCAACGACGTGGTGTGCTCATTACGGATACCTTACCGAAAACTCCCGAAGAATCAAGGCTGGCTGTAATGGAGATTTGCTTCACTCGAGTCGCCTGGTGCATCTGTAGCATCATTAGACATTCATCCTTACTTAGACTGTACTCCTCGGTATCGCCACGGAAGGAGGAGCACGTTCCCTCGGCCTTACTAAAGTTGGACGCATCGCCGCCGGTTATGTGGCTGATGTTTCTCTGGTCAACCTCGACCATCCAGCTCTGGTTGGTCTAGGAGGCGACATTCGGGATACCCTAGGCCCAGCATTGGTGTTCGGTCTGAGTGCTAATGAGGCGGTCTGTGCTAGTGCGGTGGCCGGAAAGTAGTGAACCAGTCGGGCGTGTTGTTTTGGAGCATCGTGGGCAGGTGGAGAATTTCCCAATCGGGTCTGGCTGTGAGCTCAGTAGAGTTTCTGAACCGTCCTTTGAAAATCAAGCACCACATCATAATGCAGAAAGGCGTCCTCCCTGAGGACCCTGGAGACGTTCTCGCCTTGGCTCGAGCGTTTATAAACTCGGCCAGCCCGAGTGGGTACGAGAAGAATATGGGGGAGGTCATAACGGACCGCTTGAAGATGACTGGATGGGAGGTGATGGAGTGTCTAGGGTTGGGTCTGGTATCGCATCTGTGGTGCCCAGGTAGAGACCTTTGAAGTGGCCCCACAGGCCAACAATCCCGATGGCCCGATGCGACATAATATCTTTGCCTACCGTCCTGGCTGCAGGGATAGAGTTGAAGTCCTCTTCAACACGCATCTGGACACGGTCCCACCGCATTTCGACTCGTATCTGGACAAGGACCCTGACAGCGGTCGACAGCGGCTACGAGGAAGAGGGGCGTGTGATACGAAGTCCCTCTCGGCGTCGATGATTGTGGCAGGAGACAGGCTTGTTGCCGTGAGTTCGCAGACGATCTCTGAGGGGTTTATATAACCCCACCATTGTTCAGTCTGGTGTCGGCGACAAGGTGGGTTTCTTATTCGTCGTTAGCGAGGAGACTGACCACAGCGGTATGACAGCGGCCAATAGTCAAGTAGGGAATCTTATCCCCAGTCTGAAGTGAGGGCATGACTATCGCGCGAGGTGAAAGATTAGGTAGGTACGTCATAGTAGGAGAGCCAACTGCGGGCAAAGTTATAGTTAATCAGAAGGGGGTTGTGAAGATCCGTCTTACCGCTAAGGGTGTCGCCGCGCACAGTGGATATCCTCACCTGGGTACGAGCGCCATTCATACCCTCACTGAGCTCCTACACAAAGTTATGGCCTATCCTTGGCCCAAGGACGACGTTCTGGGCGGTATGGTGGCGGGGCTTCTGTTCTGCCTACATGGCAAAGTCATAGATACGGACGTGAACGTTGGCCGCATCGAAGGGGGTCAGGCTGATAATGCGCTAGCGGAGCGATGCAGAGCCACATTGATGTTCAGAGTTACCGAGTCGTGAGTTTCCCAACTTGAGCATCATGGACAGGATACTCGGCGTTTTCAGATCTGCCCGTATAATTGAAGTGGTGGAAAGTCTCTGCGTGAATGCTACGGGGGCCTCTGTGGAAGCAGAAGTTATCTCGAGAAATGAACCTGTTAATATGAAATATGTTAAAGAGTAGAAACAGTTTCTCCCACTGCCTCTACTTTGGTGCTCAGACTCGTTAAAGGCCATCCATTCGGAGTGGCTGCCTTTAATACCGACATATCATTTTTCGCTCCGACTTTGGAGATGCACGACGCCAAAGCCATCCTGTAAGGCTGGCAGTGGCGCCTATTTTCCTAAGCGTTGGGAAATGTGGTTTGATCCACGCGCCGAATACATCACCAGCGAGCATTGGCGCAGTACCAGTGGGGCACTGGGCCAGTAGCATTCCTCTGAGTTACTCTATGAAGCATGTCCATGCTTGAGTTTCTTTCGAGAAACATTATAATCGGTCGAAACGACTCGGTGTAAAATTGATAATGGAGTATCGTCCGGTTCTATCCCAGGTTCGGTCTGGGTGATATCTGTGATGCACATTGTGAACGCGAATACATATATGTTGATGACTTAACGAAATGTGTGGCAGCCTATGAGGACTTGGCAGGACAACTTCTCGAGAGATAGAGCGGGACTGACAGTGCCCGTATAGCAATGCTTTACTGTTCATGTTTTGCCTTCAATCATCTCATTTTTCCTGGTTATGCTCGTGTTGACTTTAGAAGTACGAGGTGTAAGGAGCGTATTTTTTCTTTGGCAAATGCAAAAAATCCGCGTTTCTCGTTAACGAATGATACTTTTGAGCTGAAACTTCAACAAAGCATAGATATTATGATTAGCTATTATATACTGGAATGAAACTGTAATCTTCGGAACCATCGAGATCATGCGAGTTACTACAAGATGAACGCGCGTGAGTAATGAAATAGTTGCGACAAGTCAATGGTATCCATGGCACATCATGTCAGAAAGGTACCAAATAATTCTAAGGCGGCTTTGGCGCAGTAGGTAGCGCGTAGGTCTCATAATCCTAAGGTCGCGAGTTCGATCCTCGCAGGCCGCACTTATCGTTCCCTCCCCTTTGAACAATCATCAGGAACACAACACATGATGAATAAGTGATGTACACGAAGAATGTATAGGTTGTGTGGTATGTGAGTTCCAGTATACTGGCATGTTGAGTGAATCTAATTGGAGGATAGACCAGAACTCGGCCAATCAGCTACCCAGACTCTGCTCAAAATAATACACTATCGTCTCTGCATACCGACAGCTCTTGCCGCATACCCTTGAACTCAGTCTCATACAAAAGATCAGGTCCAGGCACTGAACTGAGAAACCGATATGTTTTCTCTGCAGAACTAGGCATCTGGTCCGATGTCAAGGAGGCTCTAGCGCCAGATGATTCAACAACTCCTGCCGTAGGGACACGTGTGAAACGACCAGTTCATGTGATTGCTATCCTGGCGGGACATGCCCAAGTGAAGCAAGGGCTGCGGGTGAACTGAACTTATCAGTCGCAGGAATCGTATCAGGGTCTCTGCACCCATACTCGAAGCACAACTCCGTGATGTGAGGGTGAGAGCCTCCAATAAAGGGGGACAGACCAGCCGTTTCGGCAATACACTCAGCTCAGCTGACCATAAATTGTGGTCGACGATTAACGAGGCTCCGTAGCTGATTTTATCAGATCGACCCTGGCATCCCTCGAGTCAGGACCGCAACATCCGTTTTCCCCGACGGGGCTACACAGCTTCGATGCCGAAGTCTCTATCAGTCGTTCCTTTGCGAGGGAGACCTTCATTCACTTTGAAGGTGTAGCAGTAGTGTGATTAATGTGAGGTGCTTCTAGGCATGGCTGTGGTCCCGAGAGGCTGTCTGTTTCGCTTCGTCCTTGGCCTCCACTCATCAGGGCCTAGCCGGAACGGCGGTGTATGAAATAATATTGGTAGCATCAATGGCTTTGGCGATGCTCCGGTGGAGATGTGACTTCTTGCCGAACTCCTCAGGGTCGAGGCGATGACTTCGCATTTACAACAACAGGATCTCTGAAGAGTGACACCATGCCTGTTACTTCAATGCAAAAACACACTAGCTGAGAAAACGACAATCATAGCTCTTCAGAGGAGGCCTCCTCTATCCGGGAAACAGCCAATGCGTCATAATACGGCTTTGACACCTTTCGCAAGACCGTGTTGAATCTCACCAGACCGGTCGGTGAAGAAATAGCGTCTGCTTTCTAAAACCCCCGCACAGTGAAACACCTCAGACTGCTCCCTCTACCTGAACCAGGTCGAGATAGTCCCTCATCATTGCAGCCTTGGTGCCTGCGTTGTCCACAATGACCACCGTGCCCGGCCCTGCGAAGCCTCGTTCTATCATCTTTTCCAAGTCCTGAGAATTGTCGGTGTGCGATCACGACAATCCCATAAAAGAAACGACATAATACTGGTAGTCGCTTACCTGTTTGAAGTGACTTGGCTCATGGTCCATAAACACGATATCAGCTTTGGCCATTCCTGAACTCTGGAGAGATTCGATCAGATCCGTCATATCGTCCGGCAAAAGCATCGCCCTGTATCGAATGCTATGCCTGGCCTTGCCGGTTGAAGGATCTCGAATGGCGTGAGAGACCAGCTGAGGGACGCTGAGGCGTAGCGACGGTCGACGAGCTCACCTGTTTGCCCAGTTGAAGCCAATGAGGATTCTCCTCGACCGAGACAATCGACACCTTCCTCCTCCCAGCCCCACTCAGAAACCTCAGAGTCCCATCGCCACTATGTGAGCCCAATTCTAGGATATGCAGGCGGTCTTGATCCTTCGGGGTCGTAGTCGTGGCCACGGTAGAAGCGATGATCTCTCCTGACAACAGCACAGGAGTGAAGACGACCAGCGTAAAACCATCATTGTTAATCCATATAATACACTATATAATGTAACAGGAACAACCTGCAGAATGGACTACAGCATTTCCCGGTCATGTTTCCGACTCGCGCACTGTTATTTCCGAGTAAGTGCATGCGAACATCCGATGCGTCACAACTATTTCCGACCCGCACTCATTTATCCGATTCGGTCACAAGCAATATCCGACATACCGCATGAAAATTTCCGACTAGGGTCATTCTAATATCCGCCCGATTCGTGCATCCCAAAAAAATAACGGAAATAACAGTGCGCAAGTCGGAAACATGAGCGGGAAATGCTGTAGATTGAAATCACTCTCAAAAGAAATGCATTCAGATGAGTTTGTCTTATGTAAATGATGAGTTTGAGTAGCTCCTCCAGCCCAGGAAGGAACTTATCGAATTGAACATGTCCGCATCCTACGAGACCTAGCAGCCCGCGGGCCACACCATTGAAATCGAGTTACATGCTACACTCGAGCGTATCACTCATCAGTATCAACTCGCGAGCCACAAGACACTCACCCTTCTCATCGCCCAGAGTAAGGCCTCCTCCATACCGCTTCGAGAAGCCCTCAGCCTCCCTTATGCAGTTCTCCAACGACCCGCCCTCAGCTGTTGTCACAACGTGCTCCACCAGCCCTGAGACCCGGCGGCAAATCTTCGCTGTGCGCAACAGGCGTATCTTTCGCCTACTGTCATCAAGGCTGCCAGAGTCAGCACGATGGTCAGCTGGGTTGGGGTGATAGACATTCCCCGGCTTCAGCTCGCCAACCGCAGTCTTGCCCGATCTCGGCACGGCACTGTGAATGAACGATGGGAATATCGAAATTAATAAGAAAAAAATCATCAGAAAACTGCCAACTTTCACACAGCTGAGAGGAACATCGCTACATCGCTCCTGGGCTACAATCACTTCCAAAGTAGAGGATCTCGAATGCAAGGCCGACCGAATCAATATCTCCATATGCAGGAGCAGTCCACTACACTCAGTGTGCCTTTCTAGAGCACATGAGGGGGGCCTCTCGAAGAGGCCACGTAGAACACTGTCCAGGATCCATACACGTTAAGCTTACATTACTCCAAGTCACAGCGCCCAGGGTAACCCTATGTAAGCCGAGATGGATGACCATAACCGTAATAAAGTCCACGTGCCTAGCATGACTCGAGGACTCAGCAGTCGGTCCTTCGTGTTCAAGCAGATAGGCATGAGCTACTTCTGCCGGGCTCGCGGCACGCACAACTATTCCCATAATCAATTTCACTTTGATGAAATAATTGACAAAAAGAAGGTTGGAAAAACCAAAAACTTTTGAGAAACCGCACTCAAAAAGATATTGTGCAAATGGCTATTGCTCCCGAGTCGACCTCCGCCTTGTTGCCAACAGTGTCTCAGCTCACGACTCCACAACTAGAACACAACCACCAGTACCCCAATAAGCTCATGAGGTTCCACCGAGCCGCGGTTCAAGCTTCCTTCACATACCAGAGTGAAGAGCTCCTGCACGACGTCCTTAGGGACTTTCACTTGCCTGGGCATCAGCCAGTAGCAGCAGTAGCAGTATAGACTCCAATACTTTACTCCATCACTTCACCTTCAACCGTACTCGGCATAACAGACCTACTTCGAGCTTGACTGGGGCGTTGTTGACTAGTTTGAAAGCGAGCTCGTTGCCTCTAAGGGGGAGGGTACGAGTGGCGGACGTAGCAGCTTCTCAAATTCCGGACAGAGCCTCCCACAATTAAAGATAGTCAACCAACCCACCGAGCCCTTCCTGTAGTGCACGCATAGCCTCTAGTCGGTCATCAAGCACGCATGACTGAGCAAAGAGGAGT
>NW_003200768.1:194506-214089 GCF_000006405.1 Perkinsus marinus ATCC 50983
CAAAGGGCCTTCATTGAACTCAGTCACTGAGCTCAAGAACGGTCACGATAGTACAGGGCCGCTGATCGCCGTGTTCCGTACACAAGTAGTCGAGCATCTCAGCCTCGCACCAATGGGGGCTCTTGAGGACCACCTTAGGGCCACTTTCTCGTAGTTCCCAGACAGTGTCATCCTTTCCTCGATCTTCGACTGGCTTGGCAACCGGATAGAAGTACTTCAACGAAATAGTATATTGGCAGATATCAGTGTCACTGGTCCAGTGTGACGAGAAGTGGGAGCAATCCAGTCACTTGATGACCAGAGGTAGACTAGCCTTAGATGGAAAACCAGACATGGACAGGCTGTGACGGCGCCGATAACGAGTTTTCAGTCCTCTTATACCGTGACCCAAGGCTATCCTGTGTAACACAGATCTTCACCCAACTACACAACTCAACATAACACTTCTGTCACGAGCAGCAAATTTCGTTTACCAAAGAGTAGGAATGACTGGCATCCCCTGTATGAGGGCAATAATGACTATTGTGAAAAGTGTTATGATGATCATGATCGTCACAATAAGAAATACTACACAGCAGAGTACTCGAGACCTGCCGATATGATAACGGATATGTCCATGATATTCAAACGGCTTGGAGCAACGAAAAAGTATTTTCTAGTTCTTGATACGATGAGCTCGGTCCTTCTGCATGGCCCTGTCGACCTCCCTCGCCCGACGAATAGTGCTGGCATCGGCTAAGTCGGCCACCTTCTTGGACGGATCCTTCTCTACCGAAATGCGGTCATGCTCCCAGCTCGACGATTCTCCTTGGCAGGACTCTTTGTCCTCGGCCATCTCTGGGTAGGCAACAGCATGTAAACGAGCGTCGTATCTAAGAGAGGCGCATCAAAGCTCACCCAAGCAAACCGAATCTACTGATTTCATACCATAGCAAGCTCAAGTGGATACCAATGGTAACAAGTTGGTGTATAATCTCATACAACAAGGAGTATCATTCGGGAACTCACATATGCTTCCAGTGGCCAACTATACTAATCGTATCTTTCTCTTTCAGCACTGCCTTGGGATCATCTATGAAGTCATCTAACTCCAATGCCAGAGTTCTAATACGATAAGTATTGACGGTTCTCGGGTCTTCGGCAGGAAACTCGCGGTCGAGGCGTTCTGAGAACACTAGATACGCTCAGGAATGCCTAGAGGAGAGAGCCTTACTGGCGACGATTTCATGGTCCGTCCACGAGGCGAACGTCCTACAGAGTGGGCTCAGCCTCTTGTAGATGACTGCAGACTGCTTGACAAGCATGGGAAGTAGCGAGACCGCAGAAGAAAAAGAAGACGTAAGTGAAGAACCGTTTGCGAAGTAGCATTGAGGACTCGCAAGTGAGAGCAATAACGCAAGTTAATCTAGTGCTTGCGCGGTACAATACAAAACAGCACAACAGCACAACAGCGGAGTGCTGTTTTCTATTTTGGCCCGTAAGAACCGCACATGCTCTTATGTGTCTGCTATTTTCTGAACGACAAAACAGCGCCAGCTATTTACAAAATCACACTGTTATTACACATAATAGCACTCTGATTTACATAAGCGCTACGACATTATGTAAAATCGCACTTCTGCTGAAACGCTCGTTTCTGTTAGCCAGAAATGCATTTCAGCATCTTTTTAGAACTTTCTCTTTTTCAATTTTCCCTTCGGCAGAAATACATTATGGCACACGCCCCTCTGCCACTTTCTCTGCTCATTTCTATCTTTTGTCTAGTATTTTTTTTTAAATATCGGTGGGTAAAAGAGATTAACTTACCGAAAAGTACTACATTCTGGGATCGCTCTTCCGCTACGGGCAGTACGATTTCCTCACTGGGTGAGGTTTCATCTGCAATCACCCGGACGATTCTCTCACGATTTCCGTACTTACGCAACTCTTCATTTCTTTCAGTCCTATTATATGCGAAATGTGTTCGTTGTGTGGTTTTCCTGTTATGTGCGTGCCACGCGCATACGCATGGTTGTCATCTGTCTCTCACATCTGCTATGGAATTCCCCTGCTGCGCGTGTTCCGCTATACTTTTGTTGATACTACGTTACATAGATGTTCTACAAGTACTGTGTTCACGCAACAACAACGGCTTGTGAGGTAAAGATGAGAAATCATGATTGCGCTGCAGTATCATGCCCAGAAACTTTCTTTCTACTGTACGTTCAACATACATAAACTTAATGCTTCTCCTTCACTCCGCATAACTCCGACATCTTGTCTAAAAAATCTTCATCAGGTAGTTGTCCAGCCTTCCAAGACTGGTAAAAGATGAAACGCTTCCTCTCATTGCTTGCTGAAACCGGCGCCGTTTCCCCCAGGTCGATCGAATTAAGTTTCGCATTTGAACGGATCAGCACGTTCTTCAATGCCTTGATAAAGAGCACAATTTTGGGATTTCTTTTCGTTACGACTTCATTCAGATATCTGACCGTGAGAGAACCCTGTACAATCAGAGAGTGTCACAGGCTCACTGATTCAGTCGTAATCACTACCTGTGTAACCCTTTCAACGGGTTAGTCGTCCTTTGAGCATAGACGTCATCCGAAGGAATCGAACACCACTCTGCTGGAGGAAACGGCCCGTCCAACTTCATGTGGACTGAGTCGATGTAATCGACTACTCGTGACACGTCATCTCCTTCAGGCCTTGAGTTTTCCAACTTGTTCCACATCCTTGGTGGAATTCCAACTAGAGTTTTTTCCCAAACTCCCTGAGCACTGTAATGTACACCTCAAAGGCTTTAGACTGCTTGCTCCACTATCCCTGCAACTCTGCTTTTAACGGCCTCCAATATGACCAAAGCAGATGACGAGTCAATTTGAAAGTGTGGTTCCAACGTTAACCACATGAGAGGCTCGCGTCTCCAAGAGGCCAGACGCCCTCCAGCTTGCAAGTCACCTGTGCTCAAGCCCAGCTTTCGCTTCAGCAGCGCATTAATATCGTTCCTGACCACCTGAGGATACCTCACAATTACTCAACCGCCCGAACTCATCGCAGCAAATCGCACTTTAGTCCTAGCCTCCCAGACCCGCGAGTTCATGAACCTCATAAAATCATAACCGGCGAAGTCGCCAACTTCCACCACCTCTCCCTCATATATGCCGAAATTCCGCTTAACGTAACTGATGAATTTCAGAATACAAGGAGATGAATTGCTCTAGTCACTACTTCACCATCCCCACCGACGTTTGTTGTTGCCCGGTATTATTCCACAACTGCTCGATGGCACCCCGAGAAGGTTTCGGCTTGGAAGGTGATATGAGATCCTAACAAATTTTTCCTAACAATCCAATTTAAGGTGCAACTTTATCAAACAAATAACAAGTAACAGCCAACGTTACTTAGCAATATATACTTACATTCATGAGGCGCGCTGACTCTGTTCCATTCGATATACACTTGATTTTAAGTTTTCGAAACGCGGGAATCAAGTGCTCAATAACTGTGCTATTTCCTCGGAATCTTTTCCTTTGACGCTCGCAACGATGGCATACATAACGCTGTGATGAAGTGAAATCCACAGCCTCATCGGCACACCCTGCAATATGGATTCTCATACCACACGAGTCACAATAGGCCATCGCCCCAAAGTCGCTCCCGCGATTGCAAATATGACAGCATATTGGTTTAGGCATAGGAACCAAGTAACGTAAACTGATCATGAAAAAATTTCGGAGCGTCCGTTTTCGACAACCTCGACAGACTGTCGAAAACAACTTCAGCTAATAAAAACGACAAGCTGTCTAAACTGCCGCTGTGCAGCGACCTATGCGACTTTCGACAAATACTGTCGAAATTTGAACGGTCAGAAGTTGTCGAATATACTCGTTTTTTCGACAACGTTGTCGAAAGTATGTTACAGCTTACTATGTGTGGATATGGACAACTTAATTACGACAATGATTGTCGACTCTGATAAATGAGCTTAATAACGACAACTAAGTGTCGAAATGACGAATGATCTCAATTTCGACAAGTTGTCGATGATACGCCAGTTTCCGGTGAATCCTGAAAAGCCAGCAGTTGACTAAAAAACGGTTGCTTTCTCGCTTGCCTTTTAGCTTGACAATCGATTTTGCTTTCACGCGAAGATGGCATGCTTCGGACCCTCAGTGTGAATTTCAAGGATTTTTGGGGGGATGGTGGTACCAAAGCTGTGCTGTGACAGCACAGCGATAGTCGATGTCCTGTATTTTGGGGTCGGCGATTCTCACTGAGTAGCGGTTATAGAACGACTCGTACCCGACTTGATCAAAGTTTAGTCATCAAACTGAGGATGAGCAAATTGGTAACTGATGTTTGGTGGTCACGGGTTGCAGTAGCCCGCTGAGCGGGCCCCGCTCCACGACATCCCCCACATCGCTGGGACTAGGAGGCAACAGTCTACGGCAGTACCCTGAGAGCTTGCCTCTTTCTCCCCTTTCCTGTTCGGCTGGTTATAGTCGATAAACCACCAATGGCTCACCAATGGCTCATATAATCTACCGTGTCTAACGTGTATTATTCAGAATCACATAACAGAAATCATCTGAAACGTGTGGTGAAGGAGATTCGATTCGTAACTCTGAAATGTAGAGATTCATTGCATTCATCTCTTTGCAATTAAGAGAAGAATATGGTGATTATGGCGGTTTTCTCTCCATGATATCCTGGGGATATTCAGTTTTTTTGCTAGTTGACATTGCCATGTTAGTGATACGATAAATGTCAAGCGAAACGCGCCTTTCCTTTCCTGTTCCTTTCTTTGGAGGTTTCAATAGAGGGTTTTAATTCATCATGTAGCATATTAATATGATGTTAGTCAATCATTGATCCGTGAGGTATTGTGTTCTATGCCTTGACAACTGGGGTGAGAGAAAGAAACACCGAGTTCTCCACACGGGAGATGAATAGTGGGATACGAACGATAAATGATCGCGTGAATTCGACACACGATTCACTGAGGAAATATTCTCCGGAAACGCATAACATGATAATGCCGTGTCGGTATTACAAAACCCTGAAGCGATTTGACTGTTCAACATTCGTATTGTACACAAAGCTTTCAGCCCGCTGTATCATATCGACATGAATTGTTCCTCAAAATTGGAAGTTTAAATACACCGCTACGACATGTTTCGCAAACACCGACTCGCGCCTCAGAACATAACATCTGTGCGAATCGAACCTTGGTCATCTACTTCCTAGCAGTGACTCCCTCGAGTTAGACTATCGAACCTCCGCAAAATCGATGTCTATGTTCCATTCGCCTTCAGAAACCAAACTATCAACAGAGTTGTCGATTTCGGGGAGTTACATTCTCGTTTACGACAAGTTTAGACAGCACACAACACTATGGCGCGCGCAATCAATTTAGACAACATTTCGATTGTCGAAAGTGATAGCAGTTGTCCATCTCGACACCTACTGAGCACTTGTCGAATTCGACAACGTATGTGTTTTCGCCAATTAATTAGGATAGCTTATTTTCGACAGCACATTGTCGTATTTGACTGTTGTCGAAATGGAGTGCGACCAATAATTTCCCATTGGAAGACAAGCAAACGTCGACGCAACAATGTTACGGCGAGTAATGAAAAACAATTTGAGTGACGACTTCGCTCCGCCGTCAAACGATCAAAGCGCCACGTTACTTATTGCGATTGCTGTTATGTATGAAAAGGGCAACGGATAAAAGAGCACTCGAAATACATAATCGCATACAAATTTTATGCAAAACAGCATCTGCGATTTCATAATAACACATTTTTTGTGAATAAGAGCGTAACCGCTATTTTGACAGTGCGATTTTTTTTGGTGCTGTAATAGGCACCTGCGACTTTCAGTTGTAGAAAACCGCACTTCTGCTGTTCTGTACGTCAAACTACTATTACAGCACATCGCACTTTTTTCTGCTCTTTCTCGTGTGCTGTTTTTCACGGTAGCCTGCTTGCGTATATTAGGTTACCGCAGTCTATGTTCGGTTTCTGAGCTCAGGCGCTTCTCACTTATTGCAGAAATTTACACACTTCTCACTCGGGTAGAAGTTTACATAAACCAGTAAAAATTTCCTCAGAATTTTCATGTTGTCATCAACACATGTAGTTGACCTTGTGCATAATTCCCCTTACACTGTTAGAGAGTG
The DNA here is from genome assembly GCF_000006405.1 of Perkinsus marinus ATCC 50983. Lineage (NCBI taxonomy): Eukaryota > Perkinsozoa > Perkinsida > Perkinsidae > Perkinsus > Perkinsus marinus. The sequence continues at coordinate 200,673 of NW_003200768.1, forward strand.
GCGACGTACTCTCTAGAGGACCAAGTCATGACGACTCGTCAGTGCCCTCCATGACTTGGTCTCTTCAACATTTCATCTGCTCTTCCATACTCGTCTTACTGACCTATCTGATAGGCCTAGCCTTGGTACTCTATGTACACGTTCTAAAGGCCTATCTCGATTGGGGCAGGTATGCCACATCGGAAGCGGCGCCTGTGTTGTGGAGTTGTTCACTCTGATTGGCAGCAGTCATGCCGTTCTGGTGTGGCATATCTGCCCCAAGCCAAAATCAAAATTCATCGATGTTGTCTTAGTGACTTTAGCTATGCAGACCGAATAGATCTTCCTATCGCATTATTGATCGTCTCAATGCATATCTTGAAGCTGTGGCATAGGTGCCCCAGCCGGTAGCATTCATTGTATTGAAATCGAGTCGATAGTGATGGTCTGTGCACATTGTCTCCGTTGGGTCGTAGGTCAGCTTTGACTTTTACATGCCTGGTGCTGTACCCACACCTACTGGGCCGATGCTCACCTCTGAGGCTAACCCTGTTGATAGTGTGCCTATTGAAAAGGAAAAGGAGAAGGAGGAGGAGGTCGCCTTTGTTACCAGTGATGTGCCTCTTGTCGCCGAGGTTGACATTAAGGATCCAATTAGGGAGGAAATCGCCGAGAACGTGGTCGTGAAGGCTGCGGCAGAGACTATCGCAGCTAGTGCTGACCGTGAGGTTGTTCAAGAGGAGACGGCCATTCCCAAGGAGCATGCTACTGGGCCTGACAGTACTGCTGTGGAAGCTTCCGAGAGTCAGTGTGACAGCGTTGCCTCGGTGGATGGTTCTTACGAAGATAGTCAACAGTTGGTGGGAGGAGAGAATAAGGTCCCTTCAATGCCTGATGATGATACTAATCATGAGAATGCGGTGGCGAGTGAAGAGAAAGACACCAGTGCTGCCACAAAGTCGAGAGAGATGGAGAAGCCCGCCGAAAATTACGGTGCTGATCAGGAAGATGTGGACTCCCAGTCGGAGAAGAAAGGGAAGTCTGATGGTGGTATGGATGAGGAAGTTGTTGCCGACATGGGGCTTCCGAACGGGACGATCGACGAACTGAAGTCTCCGTCAGAAGGAGAGGAGTCCGAAGGGACAGGAGCCCCTCGAGACTACGACGAGTCTCATGATGCTATTGTTGTGGACGAGCAGGAGTTGGTGGACGAAAAGGAAGAGAATAATGATGGCGAAGAGCAGGCGCAGGAGGAATATGAGGTGTGGACGGGGGAAGAGGCCCCCGCTGATGAAGAGGATGAAGGGGAGGTCAGCTCGCTGTAGACGGGACAGAGCTTGGATTGTTAGTATTCAGTTTATGACTCTGGAGGAAGTTAAAGAGGCTGTGGTGAAGGTTACACAGCAATTAGAAGAGGATGACGAGAACATCGATCTCAAAGTTCTGGAGGAGTTCACAGAGGAGTATGAGAAAATGTCGGAGACGCAGGTAAGTAACTCTGTTGGTCTACTTGGATGACTGTGCAGTCGGTCACTGTTAGATCAACCTCCAGCAAAAGCTCACCAAAGTCCTGGCTGAGACCAATGCTCTTTGGCAAGAATTCGAGAAGTACAGGAGCCAGTAATAGCGACTACAAGGTTTGTGGGATGGTTGGATGTGATGTGGTTTAGGTATGCACAAGTCATGTGGAAGGAGAGGAAAGAGGAACGGGAGAAGGAACAGCAGCAACAGCAGTCCGACGAGCAGTAATAACAGGCAGCACTCGTCACGAGGCGGCATCGGATACTTTAGATGGGACTGGAAGCGCAGCAACGATGGTGGCAATCAGAGCTGGAGCCAGAACGGCAATTGGAAGGCATCGGACGATGGTCACTACCAACAACAACAGCAGCAAGAGTCGTGGAAACACAATGATAAGAGTTGGCCTAAGGACGAAGGTGCTGCCTGCTTTTATGAGGGCTTTTTGAGGTGCTTGCCTTTCAGGTGAAGGTGAGGCACAGCAGGCTGGGGGATGGAAGAAAGGTGGAGATAAGTGGTCTGCCTCTGTGGATAGTAATAAGGATGGCCACGGGTTACAATCGACGCTACTGTGTTTAGATGGTGGGAAGCAATGGAGAGGTGGGTGGAAGAAGGATGACGAGGAGGAGTGGCCTGCTGCTGAGGAGGAGTCTTCTAGGGCCGAAGGCGAGGAGAAGTGGAAGGGCTCGAGGAACGATAAGGCGGGTGCAAGCTGGAGAGATGCTGAGGGCGGCACTGGGGACTCGGCTGAGTGGCAACCGAAGAGCGGTGGGGGGAGGGGGTATGACAAGAAGAAGTGGGGTGATGAGTCCAAGGGAGAGGGAAAGAACTGGAAATGGAGCTCGGATCAGTAGTGGTCGACGATACTAACAAGGGCTTTCATGGGTTGTCTCAGGCAAGAGGATGAGAGAGGTGACTGGAAGCAGCAGGAGAAGTGGGACCAGGAGGAGACCAAGGCAGCTGAGGATTCCCCTCCTACTGAGGAGCTTCCATCGGTCGAGGCGGATGCTGCAGAGGATGGTGCTCCCAAGGGCAGCTATAGTGATCTGCAGGCGGAGGTGCTGAGGCTTAGGAAGATGGTAGCTGAGAATGAGAAGAGCAAGGTAGATAGCATCCATGGGTCGCTACTGTTGAGTGCATTCCCAGGCTGAGAGCGCAGCAGCTCCGCCGCCTCCCTCCCCCGTCCCCTCTCCAGCAGCGCCTCCCGTGGCTGTTCTACCAGTGGCTCCTCCTGTAGTACCGCAGCAGGTGAGTCGTCTTGTTGTTGTCTCGACTATGATGGTGTTAGGATGGTCGGGCTATGGAGGAGTTGGCGCAGAAGGTGGGAAAGGACATCGAGGTGGGGAGGTGATGGGAGGATTCTCCTATTGATTAAGTCTAACGTAGGATCGCCTGCAGTCCAAGCACAGGGAGGAGTTGGTCGAAATGGAGAGGCGTTATCTACACGAAATGCAGACTCAAATGAGATACATGATGCAGCACCAGCAGCAGCAGATGTCCTCCTCGATGATGCCACCCCCAAGGGACTATGCCAAAGGCCCTCGATCGGGCTATCAGCCTCATCTACAGGGGGACTACGATAACTACGATCATAATGGAGTTTCTTATTCGCATCACGACGACCGTTTCCGTCGTGAGAGAGCTCCCTCGCCATACGGCAGTGTCTCTGGTAGTAGTGTGTAGCATTAGCGTAGTAGATGGGCTCTTTGCTTGGGATAGGTATGTCTGGTTACGCTGGGCGGAGTCCAACTGAGTACAGAGACTATCGACAGTCCCCTTCGGCTGCACAGGTCTCCACTGAGGGTGCTGCCCCTCGTCGAGAGACCCGTAGTGGCCACGAGAGAAAGGTGAAGTCCCTCAGCCCACGAGTCGATGATGAGCTGCTGCTTGTTGTTAGTTGTCTCCGAGAGACGCTAAGCCACGCCGTCCCCATCAACCTCCGAATGTCGACTATACTAGCAGTAAGGCCGTCCTGGAGCCTCGAGCTCTGAGACCCACTGATAGCTATGCTACATCTGTAAGTGCAGTAGCTACTGTACAGGCGCCTTCCCATCGCCTCGTTCAGACGGCGGCCCCGACCGCCCCCGTTGGCCTTCCTGCACCTCCACGGCCCTCTATGAGCAGCGCCCTCCTGGCCGAAGAGGCTTTGTCAGTCGACAACGCCATGCAGGCCTTCAGACAGGATGGAGCTCGCGGCTCTTATTAGTGAATTAACTCATCAACGACTTGATAGCTTTTCCGAATGGTTAGTAACTTGACTGCTTTCTCCCTGTATGGATGTCTGAATGTCAGTAGCGAATTTTCATTGAGTTTTCTTGACGTGTACTGCTCAGTGTTAGCCGGGTTGGGTGCGGACATGAAGTGAATCTTTCCAGTTCGAGCCTTGGATACGCCTTCCTTAGCTTGGTAGTGATGAACTCATCGACTGCCGCAGACCTGCGGTATGAAGAAGACCATTTCCCACCCATCGTGGAGTCCAAGAGCCCTTCCTCAGCCAGCTGCTGGCTCCATGGTGTTACACCTACTACCTCTAGTACTGACCACCTCGCCACCCCAAGGAGCAGTTCTCTGTTCACTAAGGAGGACATGGTCGATGATAGTGTTGATGACTCGAGGTTGGAGAGTAGCAGTACTACAGGGCAGAGGAAGAACAGAAGGAAACACAAACGGAAGAAACACGGCAACAAGGACGAGGCGGATGGATATCGATCACCCAGGAAGCCCCACAATAAGAAACGGCGAATTCGGGACATCCTGGGGAAGTCTCGGAGACCCTCGGATCATGACGACTGTGGTGCTTCCACCTCCCTGGCATTCGGGGAGAGTAGCGACTCTGAGGCCGACTGCGAGGAAGTCGCCTTGGAGAGCGCTCGGAAGCTCTGGTTAGAGGTGTGCAACGAGGAGCCTTCCCCGGCCTTGATGCTGCCTGCGATGCAGCTTCTGAGTAATGCCGTTAATGCTGTTGCTGTGCCGCCTTCCACTGCTTCTGGACCTATGAGGTCCGGTGGTGGTGTGGTGAGGCCTCCCATACAAGGTTGGGTTATGTCATTGGAAGCTACCGGGAGAGATCACGTCGATGCATCGACCTCGTCTAGTGGTAGAGGGTCAGCTCGAATGGAAGCCGCCATCACCTTGCCATGTGCGAGCCAGATGAGAGCTCAATATGGTCGGTATATGAGGGAGGAGCCGCCGCCGTTGACACCAGAGTTGCTGTGGCTTACGGCGGACGGAAAGAGCACGTCACCGATGCTGGGTATGGCCGGGAGCAGATCTGTGCGTTGTTCTATGGTGGCCGGAGACCCCAGATCAGAGTCTCTCACGGAAGCTCAAATACTAAGAAGTCGACTGCGAGAAGTGGTGGAGCGCAAAAGGGAGTTGGCGTGTAGAGTCAAGGATAGGGCTGAGTCCTTCACCGTCGCTCGAAGGCTGGTAAACGTCCCAGTGGTGGAAAAATGGAAAGCTTTGGTGCGGACGCGGCCTCCGCCGATGAACGTATATCCTCATAATAGCGACCTCCAGCCGACTTTTGGAGTCACCACCAGCGATGATCCTGATGGAGACACGAGCTATCTGGTGTGCTCGATCTGTCTGGGGCCTGACCTGGCCCGGGGCAATCAGATGGTCGTCTGCTCTGGGTGTGGGGTGGCTGGTCATCAGTACTGTTACGGAATCGATAGAATTCATGAGGAGGACACCTGGCTCTGTCGCCTTTGTTCCGCTCTGGAAAATGGCGACGCCAGCGAGTCTGATGTTTTGAATTGCTTTCTTTGTGGTGGTGATCGGCGATGCCTCGGTGGAGGCCTGATGACGTCGGTAATGGTCCAAGGGGGCATCCGATGGATTCACGTGAGATGCGGTATGTTTGCATGGAAGTGCCAAACTATTTCGGATCTTGAACGAGCCGCTATGCGCTGGTCTTACTCCGGATCGCTTGCCTCTGTTTGTGGCATCTGCGGCAAGGCTGTGGGAGAAACTGTGAAATGCAGCTCGACGGGATGCTCTCAGCATTTCCACGTCAGCTGTGCCACACGCAACGCCCTCACGATTCCGGAGCCAGCGAACCACAACTGGCTTATCTACTGTCGCAAGCACATGGCAGATGTCGATGCCTTTGGTATGATCGAAAAGCTCACTAAAGCTATCGCCAACTCGCCCTATGCAGAACAGACGGAGGGTGGCTTCGCAGCTGCCATCGCCAACAGTGCAGCAGCTCAAATGGTCGACGAGACTTATGACCTCTATCGAGGCGTCGATGCGGAAGATCTCTGGCTCGCCTGGATGGACCCTGGCGAGGCTGTGAATGATGCCAAGACTCCCGAAGCAGTCGCGGACCGGCCGTCCATTCTGACGGCAGCGCCTCCTATTATTGGCCGTGCTGCGAGCTGCCCGAGTGGAGGTACCAACTCATTGACTCAGGCCTGCGTAATGTGCTTGCACAGTGATGGCGATTTGGTGGACATACCGGGAGGTCCTGGTGTCCCTACGGGTTGCTCGGCTAGAGTCCATCTCCGATGCGCCCACTGGATGGGCCTTGCGCCGGTCTTCAACTTCCATGATCTCCGCCAGGGATCCGTCATACGGCCCCGTAATTTCCTCCAGTCTTGTCACTATTGCCACAGCGTTCTCGGTATAACTATGAGATGCTCCAAGTGCAACAGAAGTTTCCATCCCCATTGTGCTGCTAAAAATGGTTGTACTGTGCGACTAGAGGACTACGAGTCGGGCATACAGCTATCTGGCAGATCTGCAGAGTTATGGCTTTCGAGAAGGACTGTGAAGGGAGGATTCGCCGTTTGGGTCGATTGCGATGCACATTAATGAAATATATAATCCACTAATACGATTTCCCCACATGTTTATACAGTTGATGTAAACCTGTACTATTGCGTACCGTACATTCACATAACTTCCACTGAGCTACAGTATGTAGGGTTCCCTAGTGACAACGCGCCAGGCTTGACGCTGGGAAATATCACTTGATAACTCGAAGCAATAGCAATGGAATAATCTACATTGAATTGTGAAAATGCAGGTAATCATCCCCCGGATGCTCTCGGGTCGTCAATTACATTGACGGCTCGCGGGAGGGACACCATCACATCCTCCTCACTGAAGAAGCCGTTGGGGTACCGCCAGGTGATGGGCTCACCAGGAGAGATGTCCCTCACCGCTCGAACTCGCAGACCGCCGTCGTGGGGTCTAAGCTGGGCATTCGGACTAGTCGAGTGGTTCACCAAGTACCAGAGGTCACCCCCGCCGATCGGGTCTGCCATGTCGAAGGTCTCCCTGTTGTAGTACAAGGACATACCGCCACGGCTCTCGTGGATGATCGTGAGGAAGCAGTGCTCTGGATGGCCTCGCTTGCGGAGCTTGTCGATGTCAGCATGGCTGTTGATGCTGTACTTGGTAACTTTCGAGAATATTATACACTCACCGTCCTCAAACGACCTCGAGGCAATGAGCACTCGACCACAGTCTTGGTGGTCCACAACACGAAGGCCCATGGCCTTGAGAAGGCACGAATGCTTGGCATCGAGAGGACTCGCTGGCAACTCAATGATCGCAGTACGGGTTCTACGACTAGGCGAGCGCAACATGGCCAAAGAGGGCCCCTTCTTCTGTGAAGTGATCGCCTTGAGAAGAGCGAAGTCAGACGCCGCCGGAATAGTGTCATCACCAGGCTTCAGGATGGCCGCAGTGGTACGACAAGGACTCAACCACACCGACTTGCATTGGTGGGCGAACACCAGACGCTTCTCCTTGTGTTGAAGTGATAAGCACGTGGCAGAGGTAGGCCACCACGAACCCCAAGGGGCGTGCTTTCCACTGGTTTCCACGCTCCCATCGTCTTGTAGGGCAACGACGAGTGGGGATTGCGATTTGCCGACTTTGTATGGGAGCTCGATAATAGTAAGCGTTGCCGGGCACTTGGGGAAGTTCTTCGAAATGGTCTGATGGGCTTGCAAGCTCAGTGTAGCAGTATCACCATCGGCTGGCTTGACCATTGCGTGGAGTAGTGAAACAATGGATGGACTGCGAGGCACCAGTTCTCCACCGCCATTAACCGACACAACAAGGCGCCTGCGGCTATCGGAATCACCATTGTCGCACAAACGTTATAAACAGTTTCGATGCACTTCTTTGGTGTCACTGCAAGAGCGGCAACACCTACACTATTTCGATCAATCATTGCATTAGGTCGCAGCTGGAGGTGTTTGAGAACACTGCGGCTTGGGGGAATGAGGGGACAGTGCTAATGCGAGATGAAAAAACTCAACATCTAAAGAGATTAAAATGAAAACAAGTGAATCAGAACTCCTCGGGGTCCACATTTTCCAATACATCTTCCAACACGTCGTTGACATCACCACTGGGCCGCGCCAGCATCACAGCCACGGGCCGTCGCAAGAAAGGGAAAATATCGCGAAATCCAGTGAAGGGCTGATCATGCGTATCGTAGATGAACTCCATCGCCTGGCGTAGACTAGACTGCAGACTGCCCTTGTCCACCACAAACAAGTACCTGAGACTAGGTATTGCTAACTCAATGAGGTTATCGTTTTTACATGACGACCGCCCATACGAGACCTGCGAGGTACCGGTACATGGGAACGTCCGGAAGTCGTTTCTGCTGAACTTGGTGATGTACCCAACCTGAAAAATATTCAAATTTGCTATCAAAATATCTCGAAACCAGACTGTGAGAATTATATCATGTTACAATCAAGGTCGCAGATTCGTCACGAACCACATATGTTAGAATCAAGATCGACACTAGCAGAATTAATCACGATCAGTTCATCACAAGTTTTAGATCAGGCCTGCACTCTTGACAATAGCCGTGGAATTATTCCGACCACGGAATGAACCCTTTTCGCCGTTACTACCAACAGTGATCCTCGACAACAGATACAAAGTCACTTGATAGCTGATCGCCGATCTGTGTTGGCCCCAGGTGAAGTAAGCCGCAACAAAACCAGCAACAGCAGGGTTGAGTTTCACACTCCCCATGCTGCGGTCCATGAGGCTCCTCAACAGCTTATATACGAAGGCGTATGTGCCCAGCGTAATGCCGTGCTCTCTCGTGCTTTGCAATATCCACTCCAAATTTTCCCCTAGTGTTCTGTGGCCCCCATACAAAGTCGTCATCACCACACAGTGAGCCAAGCGTAACTTAGCCGCGTACTCGAACCCATTACGGGCGCTCAAACAGGCTTCGATGAGGCACTCCTTGAGAGTAGGTGATGACGGGGGAGAACCCCGCAAGTAGGAGGTCAGATCTGGCATGGTCAGACCTGTGGCACTTCTGATTGAAATACTGTAAAACACAATACGATGGTTTACTAAACTTGGATTGGCAATAGAATGGACTACGCGAGAGTACTAGTTTACTGTAATACTACAACCAGTGACAGTCGTATGAAATTCGCGAATTCCTACGATGGCAATTCCTCTATCTGCTGGTCGTTTCCCCATTGAACTCGCCAGGAACAGTTGTGGATTCCGTGCTTGCTTCCTCACCAGGAGGCCGGGACAATGGCATCACTTCGCTGCTGTTGACGACACATAAATTTTCCGGACCCATTCTGAACATGCCAAGCACGAGGCCATTCAACACCACCGTTCCTTGAGAGTGTCCACCATCGACCGCTAAATGCCATCTCACAGTACGGTTATCCCAGGCACATAAAACGTCGCCACTGCTGCCCAGGACAGCACCCATGCACCAGATCGGCGTTTCCGCTTGAAGGCATATGCGACGCTTACGCTTGCACGTTCGCGTCGCCCGCTCCCTACGACCACCGGTCAACCGCAGTGGCTCGGTGCCTTGCTCCTGGTCCTCGCGAAACACCACACAAGCGGCAGTCTCGACTCCCAGCACATAGCCATCGAACCAGTCAACACCCAGAAGCCGCTCGCCGTGCCCTCGGGACCAGCTTAGGGAGTGACTTACACTAAGAGGAGCTCCCACGCCATCCCAGTGAAGTAGAAACAGACGATATTCGGAGCCTCGGGCCACGCCCGCCACCAACCCACGAGTATCGTCGCGCCACCTCAAACAGGTGACCGGCGTGGTGGCCACCCCTGGAAGCTTGAGCTTAGCAAGTACTTCTATCGCATCGGCCTCCCTGTTCGGCGAGGCTATACACACCATAGCCTTCCTGTTACCAATGGCCACCCAGTTGAGACCGATTCCACGGCCAACATCAGAGCAAGCATACGGTGCCATGATCGCTTCATGGCTGGTCTCACGTACGGCCAGCCGGTCTGGGAACCTGATAACACCATGACGTAGGCAGGAGCCGTGCACTGCTACCCGATCCATCGCCCAAACGAGGTGCCAACCCATACACCCTCCAACGTGTCCGTCCGTCGGGACACCATCGGTACTGCGAAGTGGATTTGCTCGCAAGGCGGGAACGATGGTGGGGGCTACCAAAACGACCACAAAGGCGATCAAACATTGCCTCCAAAAAGCATTCCAAAAACGTTCACCCCCCGGAGATGCTCTTTATGAAAAATAGCTCCACGTAAACCTCTGTAGGATACATGGACTTCAAGTATGGTTTGACCGACGTACGTATAAGGAAGTAATTCAAGAAACGGCAACCCCCCCCCCTCGGGAAGCTCTACGTACAACTATTTTATTATACAAAGCTCAGCAGAATTCATCAGTCGGGCCTCAGCGTTCCCCCCATGACAACTTACAAAGACAGCCTTGACGAAAAGTACGTCCTCAAGCGTCGTCCGGTTCGTCGCCTTCCATATCCGCACTACCCCATCGGAAGCTCCCGTGACTACGTATCCCCCATAGGAGGCAACGCTCACTACCCCCAGCGCTGGAGCCGACTTGTCCGACCCAGACTCGGCGAATTCGGCAAACACATGTTTATGGCACAGCACGGTCTTGGGCTCCGGAATTCGGGTATCCCAAATCGCCGCTATACCATCACTGGTTCCCACTATCAGCTGGTTGTCATTCAGTACTTGCCAGCATAGCACGATGCCACCGTGTAGATCCATAGATGTGCCGAAGGTGCGGTATGGTCGACAGGCAGCGGCGAGCCCTGTAGAGCACGGCTGGAAACCTGTATATATACCAGATTGGCACACGAAGCCCCCATGGCCTTCACTAGCGATTAGCGACGGTTTGGGAGGATCCGCTGGAGGCAGCCGCTTCCGGTGTGGAGGTGAATAGCCGAGCTGTGCAGCAGCAGCAGCATCCGCCGAGGCCTCTTGGTGGTGCATAGGAAGGAGGACAGACGGCTGTTAGACAGTAGTAGAGGAAAAACACCAAGACTGAGCACGATCACTCGGGCACCCCGACTTCTCATACCGTAACAGCCCGAACAATTGATAAAACACTACAAGCATCTGTGTATTACGAGAACCGCCAACGTGACCATGCATGCTATCAACAGTCAGCGTCCTGGACCAGTCCTAGTCGGGCCATCTGACAACAGAATGAGTACTACAGCCTTTCCCACTACCCCCAACCTGAGCCCGGCGCTTCGCCTGACGTGTTGAGCTCTTCCTCTGCTCCTCCATATAAGCTGTCATACATGCATCGCTACAGAACGGTTTTTGATCTCGGAACACGACGGGGAATGCGTCCTGGCAAGCGCCGAAATTCCAATATATTTTCTCTCAGCTTCTACCCGGTGAATCTTCATGCAGTAATAGCAGCACCAATAGCCTTCCTCACGATGGGCCTCCGTGGCCACTTCCACTTGGCGGGCGGGCAGCCTGTAGTCGGAGCCGCCGCACTCTCGTGAGGACCAAAAACCCGCGCTCTCCCTCCACTGGTGCACCTTCCAAGATTTCGAGACAAGTTGCATGACAATCATTACCGCCTCTGCGAATCGCTCAGCTTCCAGCCGCTCGTCCGGACCTTTCTCCACGGAGCAGTTCACCGGCTGCGCCCCCTGTCCCGCCAGACCCCTAACTTCAACTTCAACCTTATCTACTGCAAGGGCTCACTCAGTCGCACTGCTGCTTGTACATACGCGGGTCGAGGACGTTTCCTGCCTGCCAGACCTAGGACTTCCTCACTATACGTATGTACTAGCCAAGGCGATGAACAAGTCCTACGATTTAGTCTTCTGCATAGAAGCTCCAGTAGACATCCCTGCACTGAGCCGTTCAGAAGGAGCAGATGAAGACTGGTTCGAGTCAATCGCCGGAAGTCGTCGCGGCCGGTGCTTGCGCTTAAGTACGTGATCAGCGAACCCCCTAGTGAGCTGAGAGGGTACACGTGACCGAACTGATGATCCCTTTCCTACTGGCTCGACGGTGGAGGCCGACTTCCAACTGTGATGGGGAGCCGTGGAGACAGCCTGATAAGGGAATAAAGCGACTGGATGTCTCATCTGCATTAGCCCCGTGATGTACGTACCTCTCGTGCTAGTTTGACCTTCCGCAGCTCCTCGAGAATCGCTTCATTTTGCTGTATTAGCTTCTTCGTGGCGGCAGCCGATACTTCTATCTCCCTCAGCCGTGGAACCATACAGGGAATATTCCTACTGCAGGGCACCCTCAACGAGCCCGCCTGTGTCACCAAACATTCACACCCGCTTGCACGCATACACACGTCACGCGTGCAAAAGTGTGGTAGTAGCAGCAGAGATCACTTCTGGTCTCTCGCCTCTGCCAGCCTATCGTCCGAGACACCCGCATAGTGATATAGTCCGGCACCAGTGCGGTAATGAAACTGCTCACACTAAACGTTTCTCAAGCTCAACGGAACTGAGGCAACCCAGGAATCCTGGAGAGCTATGAATAACGAGTGCACGATAGTGCTTCCCCGCGTGATGGTGCCCATCACAGACGACATGAACCTACCTGCAATCCTGAGACTTTAACATATAATGTGGCCTTCTGATCATATACGTCCATACACCCACTGCCAGAGACATGAACGCATGTGAGACACACTAAGAAGCCACCGAGCCGTTGCGTGTCAACTTGACACTGTCGAAGTCGCAACGCATAGTAGCGCATGCTACGGGATGTCAACGGATACCTTGATTCAACATATCCGTTGGAATACCTGTTAGTCCATGCGAACCGTGTTGGCCCCCCGGAGAGAGCCAACATTGTCGTAGCATCTCTGACAGCTAACACGCCAGATTTAGTGCGACAACGCAGAATCCGCACCCTATGCAACTTTCCCGACGCACGACCTCCGAATTTACGACAAAACCCGCCACGAACTTGCAGGACTTAGTGGTGCTAAGTGCTGATACAGTACCACCCTGAGTGGTTGCTGAACTACAGCGATGTGAAAAGGGATACTCAACGCCCCCTCGGAAAACTCACAACGACATTGCCATACTGTATAACGCGGCACATAACGACAATATAATCCTCGGCGGCCGACGGCAAAGTCTATAATAATGATAACGATGAGATCACACTACAAAACCAAACACAGCTACTCAAGGGTGATAACGAGGGTAGTCGACATACACCCGGGATCCAACTAGGAAAGTATATTATATTCCCCTTGACTACGTCGTTAATCATATCTGCACGGAGACGAGTCTATTACGAATACACTAGTAGCTGAAAAGGTAAGTTGCCCTCAAGACTGGAACCCTGTCATAAGATTAGCAACAAACAATATGGTAGCACAGTCACTATCAATCATCATCATAATTGCAAATGGTCGTTGCCATGTCACTTTCTCGCTCTACATCTACCGAGAGTGTCGCGACATCGAACGCGACAGTCCCCTCAAAAGTACACTGCAGTCCTGCAAAAAATATAGGTATAATGGGATAGGTGCTGGTGGTGGCTTATCAACGCCACACCGAGAGACTATCTACAAACCACCAAAGTGCAACCTCGAAGCTGACCAATACTAGCTAGCTGAGAGATAGCACTAGGACAACGTAGTTATGCTGTCGAGCTGCTCCGC
>NW_003200768.1:214189-226520 GCF_000006405.1 Perkinsus marinus ATCC 50983
ATCACATAAGAACCGACCGACCCGGCGAATGCGTAGGGCTCGATTGCACGCTGGAAGCGTACTGGAGCTACTAGTATAGCCACAGTCGAAGGTGTTAACACTGGCCGTAGACTTCACCGAAGCATCACAACAGACGCTTCCGGAACCATCACCGCAACAGTCACGGTAGGAGACTCTGGTGTGGTAGATGTGGGACGCTGCTACGCCTTCGGAATCCACCGCCTCCTCAACGACGAATCTACCACGCCTCTGGACGCCACCGATACGTAGCGGGACCGATTCGGCCATGAAAGGAGACCCGGAGAGGACCCCGTTAAGAGATTATCCAACAACACCTGCACATGCGATTAAACCAAGTGGAATGCTCGGCGACTGACAAGAGTCGATCTCGCTGCGATCATTTCATGGCGAACCACTTTGCGCTCGCCCGGACGAACTTGAAACGCGCACAGGATTTTCCAGTTCGCTGTCTCTCAAGGAACGCGCTCAATCACAGATAACAATTTACATTTAGGCAGATGGACTCTATTGAACTACCAAACTCGAAGCACGTGGGTCTAGGGACAAGCTAGACTTGTCCAGGGAGAGCCGGATTTGACGATAGCACTCGCGAGATTGATGTTGTTGGATATCCATGATACCAAGGATGTCGCGTCTGCATGAAAGATGGGATAATTATAATTTTCAAGCAAGCTCGCTCTTGAGCTCGCTGAAGAGGGGATAACTTGAGCAGGATAACAGCTAAATCTCGACTAACAAAACAGGACACAACAGCACTCCGGTCTGCGAGCCATTCTCGATCCGTGCGCACGTACGTGATGGAATTCGGCACGCGTACGCTGTGTAATGATCGTCCCTTCTCTTTCGAAATTAACTTGGGTCCCAAGTAAATTGCACCCTAGTGCCTCGAAGGCACAAGGGTGCATCAGTGCAACCATGCAATGGGACGGTTTCAGACGCCAACAAGACATCGTGATGTAGTCACTGTGTTCGGCGCAATATGCGGCGTGTGTAATATGCAGCATCGAACTCTTAATGAATCTCCTTAGGGCGCGCAGCCTTAGCTTTAAGCGGAGATCCCGTAGATATTGCGTTACATTCTAAGCAAGTTGCAAAGGGCATAAGTGGAGCGGTTCTCAGAAAACTTAAACTCTTAGATTAATTTGACCCACTTTCGCGTTCGCGGTCAACCGGGCGTGCGAGAATGCTTACTGGGCGTGCGCTAAAACGATTGAGCATCTTCGACGAGAGACCAAAACGAGACAACCACTGACCGTGTCTGAAACTTGTTGGCCGAGAGCTTTCTCGTTGATCCTGGAATGAACCCGAGGATCAACAGAGTGATAGTAGATATTCACCGCGCCACCACTGTGGTGCTCCCAGAGTCTCTTAGGTCCACTCGGGTCTCAACAAGTCCATCAAATCTTCAGTCCGAACTAGCGTTTCCGTTTGGTCGTTGGGCATGTCCCAGCTCGTCCCGACGGTGTTCACCGAGTCAACGACATGGACTCGGGACTCCCACGATCTGTTCGATTACGAAAGTCAACATGTCGTTCGCAGAGACTTCGCTTTAAACCAAACGGTCAGATTCGTGCGGAGCAATGGTAGGCTATATGCCATCAACAGAATTACTCGTTGGTTTCAACGTAGATGACGTTCGTATGGAAGATGCCTCAGTGGAGGCACTCAGTCGCCCTAGGGAGGAGTCGGACTACCTCATGAAATGTATCAATTTCGACTCAAGGTAGCTCATGAGTCGTATAAATGATATGAGCGAACTTGTTTCCCATGAGGTTTATGATTCAACCAGCGGATAAGCAGTCCGATGGGAGCCGACTGATTCCCAAAAGACTATGGCTTGTCGTGAAAGAGGTGCGAGTCAAACTCGACGAATTTGCAACTACTATCATCTGAGCTCAGTTCGGACCCCACACCCTCACCGAAGGAGACATTATCAAACTTGGTCGATTCAAATTGCGTGTTCGGCAGCTATGTGCAGATTCCGAAGATCAACTGGTGACATCTAAGCCTTGTTTGATACATTGGGTCAGCACAGCTCAGGTGCGACCAGACTTGAGCGGCTCTGAAACTGCGACCGCGGCAGCGCGCTGTGCCCCTCCTGAGGCCGATGGTATGCCCTGTAGGATATGTTTACTGGAAGTAACACGTGAGCAATTCAGTGAGAGTGCGTTACTCTATGTATAAGGCCTCCGGTTCCGATGAGGACGATCCATTGATCGAAGCGTGTGCTTGTCGAGGGAGCATTCGTTATGTCCATCTCGGCTGCTTGCGTCACTGGATTCAGGGCAGACTGTGCCTCGGGGGAAACGATGGGCTCAATGCCCCCCACACGTACGAGCTGTGTTGTCTCTCGCCGTGAGTGCCGACATAGATATCTGTTCCGCCAACTAGCATGTGAGCTCTGCCGGGTCAACTACCAAACGAATGTTATACTTCATGATGGGACCACATCGCAGCTCGTGAGTTGCCCATTCTCGAGACAGCGCGCAGTTGGATTCACTCAGGTGCCCTTGCCTGAGACCAAAGCCCCTTATCTGGTCCTGGAAAATATGGTGCGAATTGATCCTACGCAAGGTAGCAACCTTGAAGGTCAGATATCGAGAATTGCAATTCAGGTATGGATGCCCAGTCATCTATGCACTCAAAAGGCGTCTACGTCATCTCCCTTGCTGGTAGGAAGGCGTTGAAGCTGGGCCGAGGCCACGAGAGTGATGTACGAATAGCCGACGTAGTGCAAAACCATCTCGAGGGAAGAGTCCAGCACAGTTACGGTGCAGGTTTCTATATCGCGGTGGCATGCAACGGTGTCGTTCGCGGACGATGGACGGTTCATTCTGGAAGACCATAATTCGAAGTTCGGGACGCTGGTGGCGATGCGACGGCCGAAATTGATCAACGCCTCGACAGGTCCGTCAGCATGGAGAACCCTTTCTGGTTTCGAGTTTGCCTTGGCTCGTTATTGATATACGACGCTGTACAGCCATATAGGGGCTGACCGAACACTGCTATCTGCTCCTCGAACAAACACGTTGTTTTAGATGACGATGTGGCTGGTGCGGCTTGTCCGATATTGACGGTTCAAGCCGGGAGAACAGTTTTCAGGATCAGCACGAGGAAGCCCAGGTGGGTTCATGATAGACTAAGACTGATGTGTGATCTGGTCGTGGGTAGAAGAGTTGAGTCGTCAGATGAGAAGACAATACCGGCAGAAGGGAACGTGGCTCCAGGCCTAGCCGAGCAACATGTGCTGGCGGCTCAGTCACTATAGCAACAGATCTTGGTCGTTGTGGAGACAGCGAGATTGGGATTCATTTCTGCCGTTGTTGACTCTACTCTGTGAGCTACCCTTCATCGAATTGATTATAATACGGCTACACGATTCGGCTTAGCTCTCTTGAGTAGCCTTCCCTGATTACACCGATGTACACTTGTTCTCTCGAGTAGTTAGTACTCAGATAGTTACCCAACTAGTGTGACGTGTTAGACCATCTCAATATCGATGGTGGTGGTGGTGGTAATCATATTTTTGTCATCCCAAGAGCTCGTCTTGAGTTGATCGGGTCTGTCTACGAGACCTATGTTCTCCCCAGTTCCTCATCGTACACCCATTTCTTATGATCGGCGGCCACTGCCTCGGATGTCTGACGTACCGGGCGGCATTCACGATGGCACTAACGGTGGCTATGACGTATTGGGGTTGCCATGTCGGACTAGTATACTTCCTTTACAATGACATGGTAAGGGCCTCCTCGAGGTAGCCTGCTAGGTCCAATTTTGCTCATTTCGTCAGGCATACGTCGATTGGTTTAGGAAGTGGCTGATTGCACCAATAGTATACCTGGCGTGGTCGGCTATGCTACTGAATTTCCTGCTAGCAGTACTCGTCCTCACTCTGAACGAAACAGGGCGGCGGTATGCGCTATCAGCATGGATAGGAGTAGTGTCGGTCTCAATAGTTATGTAGGTGATTCACTCCGTTAGTGATTCACACTCCCTTATTTTCTATTGTTCTCAGATGGCTTGGTTACGCAGCGTTTGCGTGCCAGAAGCTCAAGGGGAATGCGTTTCTGCTGTTGCCAGGAGTAACAACAGTCATTGTGTGTGCGTCAGTGACCTCTTGTCGGTTACTCGGTCAGACCCAGATCGTGAAAGCCGCCGCGACTTCGGGAAAATACTCGACCGCTAAGATGCTTGGATCGACAGCAGCTGCGATGCTGTTGAATCCGGGGTCGGCTGAGCACGTATACGAGATGTTACCTACTCCGATGAATCTATGTTTCTGGTGGGGAATAAGACTGTAGGTTGCCTCCGTTGAAATACTAGTGCAATTTTTCCGGTGGTAGAGAGTACCCCGCGCTGGCGTTCGGCCTGGGGTCCTTCGCCGTTCTAGTCTGCCAGCTGATCACCGGTATGGTACTCCAGCCGGTTTTGAAAGCTGGGGGTAACGGAGCCGAGGGTGTCACAGCGGACAAAATTCAGCTCTGGTACTCGCCTTCGTGATGAAAAAAATGACTCCAAGATTCGTGTTATATTCCAGGTATGCGCTAGCGCCGAAGAATCGGCGAATATTATATCAAAAAGAACTAGCGGACATCGAGGTGTCAGAGATTGAACGGCTGATGGACATTTCTGAATCTGAGGGTGAGATAGACTCACCCTTGGAGAGCATAGAAGAGGGGAAGCTGGACGAACGCGTTCAGAATGATGAATCTACACATTAGTACAAGTACTCGCTAATATTCACCACTGGTATATTACCAGAAATCATGTTGTTCAAAAATGCCAAAATCATGTGCCGAGATAAACTGTTGTGTTGTGAGTTCACCCGTCGAATTTATCGGCTACAGAGTTCTCAAAACTCGAAGTGTTCACCTGTCTGATGAATTGTCGATGGGTCGGACCTTCATCAAGATATGCGGTGCGTATCTTTTGGTATCCTGAGGTTGACCACGTAAGATACAGAAGAGGTCCAGTAGAAGCAAACTCGATCACGTCCACAAACTAAGAGTACATTTACAGGTTGATCAGTTCATCATGAATATAAGGGGATTACTATCGCATGCTCACATTTCATCACAGAAACTCTATCGATCTCCAAACGCCCCACACACGTCTCCGTTGCGATGACTGTACTGATCACCCGTTGGGCTGCTGTTCGACACCACAGATTCTGTTGACATTGACTTATAACACTAGCCAGAGCGTTACTATTTGGAGGAGTAGGAATGAATACAACAGCAATTATACAACCTCCTACTAGCCATAGCTAGGAGGGACAGACTGGGCAGACGGATTCCACAGCACACAACTATTGGACGATAGAGTGATCAGTACTGCCATAACTCGACAAGGATACTCATCCAGAAATAACATACAGACGAATCACAGGTGTAGAAATAAAAGTACAGTAAAAGGCATATGCGAAACACAACAGCCGTTTGTTTGTGACTTGCGCAGAGCCCTCGTCAATGCGATATTATCTCCCCCACGTTGCCCGGCTGCCGCGATCCGAAGGTAGCGAGCTCATCAGCACGCTTGTTATTGCATCGTAAGGTGTGAATCCAAGTCACTTGCATGCGGTCCATCAACCCGTGTATCGCCTGCTCAGCACGCTCCTTCAGCTGTCGGAGTTCCTCCTTATTGACCTTCCATTGCGAGGGGCCCATCTGACTTATCACCAGCTTGCTGTCGCCTTGAATAGTCAAGTTTGCAGGTTCTTCAATCAGTTCGTTAATTTTATCAAGGCCCATACAAAGAGCCTCGTACTCAGCCTCGTTATTAGTCCTCCCAGGCCCGAGCTTCAACGACCAAGCAGCTATCTCATCGAACCGTCCGTTCCCATCCTTCCTGTACAACACAGCACCACTGCCAGCACTCGACTGTCCGCCTTGTGATCCACCATCAAAGGTTAACATCAAATTTGGCAAGTTTGAGGGTGTAGATTGAATGCTGTTGTTCGCCACCTCAGGAACGCTACGAGTCGAAGCCTGAGAGCCAACGCCATCTTGGTATCGTGGTCGCTTCTGTACAGGCTCCAAAAACTGGGCAGCAGAGAGGTAGTTGCTCCTCAGACGCTTAGCTTGAGGACCCTAGAACCGAAAAGGACTTTCCTCCTCAGAACTCGACCGCGCCTACCATGAAGTTCAGACAGTTACATGTCCGATCGAGCTCCATGACAGCATCGAACTGGACACTTTGCCGAATCCACAGAGTATTCTCGTAGACCTCCGTCCATTTCCAGTCTCCCTCGCCAATCTCAACAAGAACGTCGTCCACCTCAGCCGTACTCGATACGCCCTCGACAGGCAAGGCTTCCAGCAGACTTGGTTTCTCGCCCGAAACAGCTGTTGTTTCCACCAGGTTTATCTCCTCATTAACGTCACCAGAAAGCTTCGCAGCGATCGCCGGGCCATCCCTCCCATCCACAACAACTTTTCCCGATTTAGGATAGTAGTTCACACCTCCGTTGTGTTTCCTCAAGCGAACGTGAAGCTGATTGCCGCCATTTTTCTCAACGAAGTTACCTGACCAGCCGATCGGCAACATAACGCGATAAACTTCAGCTCACTTTCCTCGATGTCCTCACCGAGTAGTTTCCTCAGCATCTCAATGAGCTCCCGCAGAGTTGTGCACGTCCGCGTCAAAGCCTTCGGCGGCGGCATCAGATGAGAGCAGTAAACACGATACGACGATGAGATCTCGATCGTTCCCCCCAACAGTAGTGACACTTGAAACTCGACATCCGGGGTTGGAAAAAGGCTCCAAAACGAATAAGCTTTTCCAGTGCTGAGAAGTGGGGGTAAACTACAAAACCCAAGGAAGAACGACAAAATCCAAGCAGGTTTGTCGCTCGCTCTCAGCAGTTCGGGTTTCTGGTCGCCTTGTCGGGTTTCGGGTTTACCCTTCAACCTGTCTTCCTTGGATTTTGTATACCACCCCTTGGAGTGGGTAAGGGGCAAACTTCCGTGTCACGCGCCTCGAAATTACGCGCTCGCCCAAGGAAGTATCTTCGGCGAGACTTATCTACGCATCTTTGGGAGAGACTTGATTTGTAGTTTCCAAACCCAATGGACACATGCTGGGTAAGTGAGATCGATCCCTTGGGCATGTCATTCTCCTAGGACCGCACTACCTGACTAGGGTGAAGTCGTTGGTGGGAGGAACTCCTTGTAGTGGATGCTTAGATCAATGCTTCTCTTCGGGGTTTAGGATGTGAACATGCATTCCTCTGCAGTTGAGTAAGAACTATATGCTCACATTAGTAACCGGGATCGCTGGTTGTATTTTTACAACTGCTCAACTGCCCCTCGGGCTCCTCCGCCGCAAGCTACGCCGAGATCACCGCAAGTACCTCGCGACAGCAACAGCTGCAGTTCTCGTTGAGTTTTGGGTAAGTCTTCAGGACGGACTCCTGTTATCGCATTCGGAAGCTATCGATTGTGTTTTGTATAGGTGACGAAGAAACACGGTGTTGTGGCCGGTCTGGTCGCAGGAGCATTCCACTTTGTTGGAAGTCGCCTGGTCATCCCTGCCGTCACTGGCGGGATAGGCTCCGGCAAGTCCACAGCAGTAGCCTGTTTGGAAGCGAAATACAATGTCCAGTGAGAATCACAACGACTGTTACGTACGGGTTGCTGCTTTTCATTTCAGAGTTATTGACGCTGATAAAATCGCCAGGGAAATCATGGAGCCTGGGCGACCCGCATTCAAGGAAGTAGTTGCTTCCTTCGGAGAGGGAATAGTCACTTCTCAAGGCCAAATCAATAGACAAAAATTGGGCGAACTTGTAAGCCGTCGAGACGATGAAATCACCATAGCGGTTGCCTTTCACATGCATTTGCAATTTATCCACACCTTTTCAACATTAAAATTCTTAATAGGGGTACCTTGGAGCACGAACTCGCTCGCCTGGTGAAATTGAAGTTTTTAATGTTGAAAAGGTATAATGTGATGTAGCTGCTTCCTCGCGTACCCGTCCATGTGCAGGTATTCGGCGATGCGGAAGCTCGAGCCTTACTGGAGAGAATAACTCACAAGTATATAACTATGACTATGCTGTGGCGACTCTTCTCGTATCGTGTGCTTCCCCCTTACAACAAGCCCCCGATAGTCCTGGACGTGCCTCTGCTCCTCGAGACGCCCGGCTTGTCGTGGGTTTGTGATCCCGTTGTTGTCGTCTACGTTGACCCTCAAACGCAGCTCGATCGTCTCGTGAAGCGATGCCCAACCGAGAGTGTTACAAACTTGACAAACAGGGTCAAGTCGCAGATGAGTCTCGAGGACAAAATGGCTCTTGCCGACAGAGTGATCGATAATCGTGGCGACTTGAAGAGCTTGGAGAAGCAAGTTGACGCTTTTTATGAGGAAGAAATCAAGAATATGTGAGGGGCTTGCCAATTCGTGTAATATTTAGAGCTGACGAAATTCGCGGTGTTACGGGCGACCCACGTTAGAAATTTTTTACCAGTTGCATTTCATTGTTTGTGGTTGTCAATGTATTTGGGGGTAGAATTAGATGAAAGTTTCCGCGTAGTTAGTTGATCAAGTACCCTCGATAATGCCGTCGAGTTCCGCAAATGACGTGAAGAAGACTGCGCCTTGCATACCATCGATTCCCCAACCAATGGATCGCTTCAGCGAAGTGGCACAGACCGTGGCCTCGCTGCCGGCCATTTTCCGCTTCCATCACAAGGCATATGATTCTGTTTTCGACGACCCTTATACTCCCAAGAACTTTGAGTTGGAACCCCCGCGCCGCCCTCAGGGTTGGAGTATGGAGGAGTGGCAGATCGCGAAGGAGACTGTCGCGCTGGGAATTACTTCGACCATTATTATAGTAGTTGATCGGCCGTCAGATTTCAGCAGGTGATAGAGCGTCGTCGCCCTCACGTTCCTAATTAATATGTTTATGAATTCTCTCTAGTCATATCGTGCGATCGTTACGTCCTCAGAAGGCTAGAGTGCTTGCTTTATTATATTGCTTATCGTTGGAGTTTCATCCGTTTTACGTGAAGTGGCGTAAAACTCTGTGAAAAACGCGATATTCGCGCTACGCAGTGGTCAGGAAATGTGTTTTTCACTAGTGTTTTTCGCACCACGGGTGAAACTCCACTGATTGTCAAGACAAATGATCTATGATGAATGCATTATTATTATTTCGTTATCCCCGTAGAGAGGCCCGTGCCAGTGATAATTTTGTCTATATATCATCTCTGGTGGTTATTCTCTTTCACTGCCGTTTACTGCTGTCATCGGAATAATATGTATCAATCTGCAAACGACTGAGATGCATGTTAACCCGACTTATACGGTGTTGTCTTGAGTCGTCATAATGGGTACGATCGCTCAGTTGCTGCTCCATATGGAATTTGAAATCCGGAACGCTGTGTCGTGCATGTTCGCGAAGTATCTGCTAGACCTCACACTGCTAGCCCTATGCATACACGTGCAGCAAGATGATGAGGTTCTAAAGTACGAAGTAACTCGTCATGCACACCGACGAGTATTTTCAGAGGATATCGAATCGGCCTCTATGCGTTTTTTGGCTTCGTCTCTGGTTTTGGCAATCTCGGAGTTTTCCATCTGATGCGATCTCCTGTGGCTCTTGCGACTTCAGAGTGGATCAAGCATCTCCGTGCGGGTCTGATATTTCTGCCAATAGTGGTAAGGAATTTTCACTAAGGCCTTTGCACATACACCTTGTGAATGGTCTCTGAAGCGTTCGTACTTTCGCAGCCGATGATAACGTTGCTGACCTTCTCGAGACTCGAGGAGTATTCTGGCGAGGCCGTTGATGTGTTCATACCCACGACGACTGGCTCCGCCCTTCTCTTCATGGTGCTTCACGTACTCTATTACGTAATACCCCCGCAATCGTTTGGATAGGTCTCAGCTTCCCCCTGCCAGATGGTGTGGTTCTTGAGGCGTCGCGATGAGATAGATCTCATCGGAGCAGACGAATTGGGTATATTTGCAGACTTATTGCGGCAACAACGACGTCTACCGCCTCGGCAGAAAACGTCCGAGGAGTTGGACAGAATACTCGACGCAAACACCCTGTGTTGGTCTCGCGAACAGCTCGACAGTCCTCATCCCGTCCTCATGGGGCATCAGCGTATGATGTCCTCGTGCCCGATCTGTTTGGAGTCCTTCGTAGAAGTAGAGGCGGATGGAGAGAGTAGCTGCGGAGAGGTCAGCCTCATCACATTATGCAAGCATCTGGTACATCGTGATTGCCTCAAGGTGAGCCTCATTGACCTGCTACCTGTAGGGCCTGGCTGATCAGGACTGGTTCAGAACCAAGAATTTAACACAGTGCCCTGTCTGCAAGCAGGAACTGGCTGATGCCCCTGCAGCTCCTATTGAAAGCTGATAATCGTACATGGGCCCTCAGAACACAGTCTCGGATGTTGACTTGCGATGAATTGTGTTGGCCAAATAGGCCGTATATGGGAATATTTCGTGGCCGATTCGCTAGCGATAAACCCTAGGTGTCCGAGATGCAACAACTACATCCTCTACATGGAAGCTATCAGCTGATATTCACATGCGATACACACTCCGAATACTATACGATTACCTCATGCGAAAAAATACTGCATAAATCAACATCAAACCCACAGAATACACAACCGATTTCATATGAACACAAAATAGACAGTTCTTAATTTCGACCAGCTACCAAATGTCCGCTGGAATCAATCATTTACGTCAACTCATTCAACATAATTTTCACCCCCTCTAAGCACAATCAAAACTACGAAAACTCCGCCCTGCACGTGCTATCCCGAGCTTACAAGGTTATAAAGATTTCGATAAAGCCAATAGCCCCACTCGCCCAACCCGACTAACAACACAACATGTTACAGTCAATTCTTCCCAGCCAATATCCCTAGCACCGTTACAAGAGCCTCGAAGTATGCCGACAGAAACTATGCTGTTGCGATGACGAGAGTACAACGCTTACAGCTGGATCTTGGCCTCCTCCGACTCGGGAATGACGTTACGGTCAACAGCAGTTCCCTCCTCAGCAGACTCGGTGTGGAGCTCCATCAAACGAGTGAGGTCGAACTTCGGCTTCTTGAGGATCTTAACCTTACGGATATAGCAATCCTTAAGAGGGTAGATGGAACGAGTCTGCTTCTCGATCTCGGCACCGATGGACTCGGTGACGAAACGCTTGACGAGGTCGCTCATGCGGCACTTGGAAGCCTCAGCGGTCATGATGTCAACCATCCTGAAGAGGAAAAAAGTGAAAAAATAAATAATAACTCTGAGGCCTCTCTGGAGACGACTGAAAGCCCCGAATTACTTTCTGCGGATCCTGCGGATCTGAGCAGCGCTGGCATAGCAGTTGGCCTTGACAGACTCCGGGCGCTTCTTGGTGAAGCCGATGGAGAAGAGACGGAGAATGTACCCATCAGTAGTCTTCACGTCAACGTGGGCCTCGATCAAAGTCTGCCACTTGCGGATGAGCGAGCAGAGCTTGTCACGGGTGAAGTCCATGCCGTGGAAGTCGGTGAGGGCGTTGCGGCCTTGGACCTCCTGGACCTCCAGCTTGATCTTACGGAAGGAGTGGTCCTCGTTGGAGTTCAAGTCGGCAAGGTTGACCTCGCAGACGCGGCCCTTGAGGGCATCAGAGGCAATCTGACATCAAAACGATCAACATCATCAACACTTAAGCGAAATAATAAAGTGGATTGTAAAAAAACAAGACTTATTACCTTGGTACCGGTGGTCTTGGTGACCAAAGTCTTGCCGGCCTCGCGGACGGAGAACATAGTAGGAGCCTTCACTGAGTACCACTCCTTCTTGAGGAAGGGATCACCCCTACAATAAGGAAGATAGTAAGTCAATCAACGAAATGCTATTAATATTCATTGAGAACAATCACGACCGAGCATTACAGTTCGTCGACAACAACTAGTACTATTCATTATTACACCTTCTTCTTGCCTCCCTTCTTTCCCTTAGTGAGTCTCTTGTTCTTGCCAACGGCCATGGTGCTGGTGTACGGGGTGGCTACACTTGGTCGGCGCGAACTCTTGATCGATCACGTGATCGATTTTAATAGAGCGCGGGCGGAGCGAAGGCGCATTTTCTCGCCTCTTCACCGAATCCAAACCAGTGTTCTCTTCAGCTCAGTCCAGGAGTCTCCTTACTACATATAAGATTTGATATACAAATTCGGGTAGAAGTGTACAGCAGCAACCAATGAGACTTTTCTAATATTTCCTCAAAATTTGTCATACGGGCGTTAACACACGTAGTTGACCATGTACATATTTTCCCACACCACCCCAGATCAACT
>NW_003200768.1:226620-283330 GCF_000006405.1 Perkinsus marinus ATCC 50983
GAATTTCCACACTGCCTTTGAACACATTCATGTTTTTGTCCTTCCTTGTGTGAGTTTAAAGTCCAACGCCGACTACACCGCTTAGTTATACTCGCGTCGATGCACATTAACTTCCGAGGGATCAGTTTTAGCCTTTTAAACTGTCTACTTTCATCCTGTCAATGAATCTTGTCCACAGGGCGAGATAGCCTCTGCCAATGTACTTCCTTTCCTCTGTAGAAATGTGTTGATGATGAACCGTAGTTATTCGTATGCTCTAACTCGACGACGTTTCTCGTTGATCATGTAAAACTCATGAACTCAATAGTAATGTAAGTTCCAGAGAATATACTAATATTGCCCGCGACCATTCTTCCTCTACTTCATCTTTTCATCGTCGGTCTCCTCCATCTCTACTCTCTCGGGCTCCTCCTCCACCACTGCGGCCATAACGCTCATATGGCGAGTAACGTCGATCTTGACGGGAATCAGAACGCCTTCTGTAGTAGTCCGACGAACGCCTAGGGTGTTAACAACAGTCATTTACCTAGTGGTGAAACACTGCATCTATTAACCCATTATAAGGTACCTGCGTTCCCGTACCTATTCCAACTAGCCAGCAGTTCTCACTACTAGATCTATCTAACCCTACTGTGAATTCCAAGTGCCCCCCAGGGTCATGATCACCTGTCTTCCCTTCTACTGCGGTCTCTCGAATTCGATCGACTTCTACTCCTACGATCCCCACCACGGTGTCGGCGACTGCGGCTTCCATCACGACTGTCATAACTGCGGCTCCTCCTACCACCCGAGTACGACCGTGATCGGGAACGGGATGAGGACGATGACGAGCTGTACCCGTATCTAATGAGCAGACGATAACCTTATACAAATAAGAGTGAAATTATATGACTTCGCCCTTCGACGTTCCCTGCTCCTACTGCGACTCGACAGCGCTCCATAACTCCTCCGTTTTCCACTCCTAATAGATGAACAGACACATCCAAAGGCACACGAGACCTCCATAGATTCACCTGTTGTATCCACCTCGTTCCCTCGCTGCATAGGCCGAACTCGCACTGGAAGCCCCACGGGAGCGGTACTCAGCCTTCAGGGGTATACCATTCAGGACCACCTAAACAGTCGTCCAATCTACCCTTATGAACCAGTCGCTAAGCTCAGCAATACTTCCCCGCTGTCGCAGGCGGCGAGTGCAGCTTTAGCACAGTCAGAATTCTCGTAGCGAATGTAGGCAGCCATCTCGTTGCGCTTGTCTACGGGGGGTAACCAACACACTGTTATCTGATATACCATAAATCTGACAAATCACTGAGAAGCAGCTATTACATCGCCGTATTTCTGGAAAACCTGTTTGAGTCCAATCCTGTTGGCCGCTGGTGTGAGGCCAGCTACGATGTCGATAGCGTTTTGCTGAGCATCACGAGGAGCCTCCCGACCGAGGCCAGGACGATACACAGCCATACGACGACGATATAACAACAACTGTAACCGAAACCACACTACTTCATACACAAGGGGCCGACAAGACAGAACCAGAGAGGCGACAAGGCCAAGTCAGAGAACACCCAATATTCATCATGCCATTCAAAGCGGATGACCGAAACCGTGTCTTCCCAATCCGTATAGCAACAGTCCAGCTGCAACACCCTACGCCTCCTTAAAACCCTCACACATCAACACCACAGAGACCCCCGCTATGAAGCTGTCCAGAAGACACCACCGCGACCGAGCGAGCATTTTCTATCTAATGAGCCTATCACTATCACCTCAGTCGCCAGTGTCGATATCGATTCACAATAGAAAAGGACGTTAAACCATTTTGTTCCTGATACCGTTAAGCCGGTTCCACTAGTAGCATTTACAGTACGATGACCACCTCAGAAGGATATAAAGCAATTCCTTGAGGCCCCTCAGTCGACCTAAAATCAGCGTGAAAATGACGAGTACAACATTGGCGTAGCAATAGTACAAACAGCAACTTGACATACAAAGTGAACCTTTCCCGCTCAGCCGAATATTACAAATCTGTAAACGCCACTGGCATGCACAACAGGAGCAAGTGAGATATATAGAATTGTCAACAGCCTCAGAGCCCCTCAGTACGGTCCTGATAAAACCGACCACAAGCCGCAAGGAAATTTCACTCTGCAGCAGAGGCCTCACCCACGCGTGCTCGATGGCTCTAATAGGAACAATTCTAGTAGAAAAATGAGGAACCCAAATAAAACCCGAAATGTGAAAACAGAAAACTGCCGAGTTTCCTCTCACTTACCTCCCTTCACAACAAACTCCATAAAAGTAACGGGGAATAGTCCAACTCGTCCATTCGAGACGCGAACGACCACTCCTTACGCTGCCGATAGACTCACCAAAGACTAGGTATACCCTAAAGCTGAACTTCATCATGTACCCCCCTACAGAGGGCTGATGGGCGACCAACAACCCCCCATGTGGCCTGAACGGTTTACCGTAATAGCAATGACCATCCACTGAGTGATTCATCATAGTACACCTTGTTGCAACTCAGTAGTGGATTCGCTTGAAAACAATATGATGATTATGCTTGCACCTCCAGAATAGCCAGAGTTACCAAGCTTAACGTAAAGTGATCATTTAAGCCGTTGTTAGAGAAAACCACAATTCTTCGGGGACTTCAGCAGACCATCGGCGCCTTTCAAGTTGATGATGACCAACAGCAACATGGTTCAACTTAATGCGCGCCCGCCCCCGTGATCGATTTATCCACATCCTTGAGTATAATTGAACTCGACAATACTATATCATCATCACTACACACACTAAGGCTGTACTATAGTAGTAATATAGAGTCCGACATGCGGAAATAGAATAATCATTGCCGTGATGATCATAGCCATGGAAATGACAAAGCGTGTCAATACGGTGTTGTTGTTGCATGCTTTGGGGAGGCGTCGTTATTGCTACCCTCACCCTTCTTAATTTGGACCTTTATCTTCCTCCCAGTCGGCGCCATATAGCCGTCCATAGTCTGGACCTAAGACGCCGAGACATACCACACCAACCAACACTACTACTGCTCCACACGGCAGATAGGATAAAAACCAAGAAGAGGGGGGAAGGCCTTATCGGCTCTCATACGAACTGCATGTGCTTGTGCTGCATCATCAACTTTATCCATCACTGTTATCATCAATTTCTCATAACCATTGCAAGACTGATCCACGTCGATCGAGGCTAGAAGCCAATAACACTACTACGTACAGCTCTCTCAGCCGAGTCGCAGTTATCATAAGAAATGAAGCCATAACCCCGCGAGATACCAGTCTGCTTATCAACCACCACCTGAATGAAAGCAGTTATCAGATTCACATCAACAACAATACTACTTTCGCAGACACTATGTTTCCGAACGACCCAAAGTGCTGTCGCAAATCCATCTCCGTCCATGCGTCCGGAACGGAAAATATGAAGATATTCGCGCCGGCCGGACCTGACCCCTTTAGTGTCTCTCTCTAGGAGTGTGAGAAAACATGCACATGGTCAACCACATAAAACTCTGTGAAAATTTTGGAAAATTCACATTGATTTCTGCACATCTCTACTCGGATTCGTTCGTATACCATTCGCCCTTCGATCAAGTGATCATACAATATCATCGATCACGCTACCTAGGACCATGTGGGCTCTCGCTGAGACTAGAAGAGACTAGAAATTATATTTCCCCAACTAGATATAATTAGTAAGGAAACTGCCAAGCTCAGCTGAGGAAGGCGAACATATATTCATCCTCCAACACTACTCCCGATAAACGACGACTATTCTCACCCTTAGCCTGAGGCACCGTGTGGGCTGCCGACGGGTTCTTAAACTCTATCGGGAGTTCCCACTGCACCGTGTTAGACTGAGAATTGTGGTAGTAAGGCGTACCATCCATTGCGAAGTACCTAGCCATGACCACTAACTCCAATGCCATCACGCCCATACACTCACTCTGTCCACGCCCCAATGGTTCTACTACACTGCCCTTGGGTGTCTCCAGCCATTGTCGAGTTAAGTGGAACTGACGCTATAGAGTAGACCAATAGCAACAGTAAGTCATCACAGAAGTCCCTACCCTGACCATAGCCCTGCGACATGCCACTCACGAACCGAGGTTGCACGCTCGGGGTATGGTCATAGCCATTTCCAGCTGGAGAGCCATAGGAGCTCACTGGCGGTAGCGACCCTAGGAAGACCGACTGACGAGCCCGTCTACACATCAATCCTACCCGAGGGCCTTCTAGTCGGCCCCCGACTGCTAGAAGGGTCGGCCACTTTCACTTCGAGCATCCGCTGGGAGCCTTCTACCTGTACTCGACCATTGACATCGCTGATGGCTCGCATGGCATCCTTCTCCTCTGCGAACCGTACGAAGGCGTACCTGCCTCATCCACTGACAAGCAGTGTTGGTGACAACATAGAAATTTTGAGAAATTCCCGATGGTTTCTTTCACAACAAACTCCTACAATGAGCGAGTAAATTTCTGAGCTCGGCTGAGGACAGCAATCATATATTGCAACATTGCCACTATCAGCTCGCCCTTATTACAAAGCATGTGGTCCCGGTACGTGTACTTCAGTGACTCTGCCAAAAGGCTCGAATATTTTGCGTAGTTCAACAGCTTCTGTCGAAGGGCCAAGACCAGCCACATACAACTTCGTCTCTTCACCTAGGCACGCCCAAGATTCACCCAATGTGTCATAAAAAGCACATACATGGAATTTTTCGGAAAATTGCTATCACTCGGCAATACGTGATTTTTTTCAGATTTCTATTTGACGTGTTACTGAAGCACTCTCCAAAATTTCGTAGACTAGCTCGAAATTACCGAAAAGGAACAGGTGCTCAAAATTGATCCCGAAATGGTAGGACGCGTTTTACTACTCCTCATGCCAGGAGTCTCCTTAGTCAACCCGAGCCTTTCAGCTTCTCCTTGTGCATAGATAACCGTCAGCGGCCTGGCGCTCTACACACAACATTATGACCAACCATATCAAACACTCATTCCCTACTTGGAGTTTCACCCGTTTAACATGAAATTGCTCACTAGTGTTTTTCTGATCACTAGGGTGGTGACTCGATTGAATGCTTGAGCCCAACGGAGGGACATGCGATTTCAATAACAGTGAATTTAAATTTTTCCCAAAAAATTGTAAAATATTTTTTTAAATTTATACCACTTCTCTTCATTGAAGCCATCCTTTCAAACCAGACATCAACAACAAGAGGTCACCTCCGGCAGAATCGCCCCGTTCAATGCAGCTATGGCGTTCTGTCCTTCTGCGAGATCTCGAAACCGTACAAACGCCAACCCTGCATAGCATCGTCATCGATATGGTCATATCCTAGCCTGTTTCAGACACGCTGGTTTCCTCAAAGTAAAAGTCTTAAAAGCAGTTCAGCATATGATGGTAGTATTGGAATTTATGCTCGCTTTCCTCAGCTGTGTAAAAAAATTTTCCTCACTAACTACACAAGTTTATATATGAAAGTCGATATAAATTTCCCAAAAATTTTTGGGAACTTCAGGAAATTCCCAAAAATTTAGAATTTTTTCACGAAATTTTGGGAGATAATCTCCCACAGTGCTCACCAAACATATATGTGCATATTTTCCCACACACTAAGTGTGAGGAAATATTGTACACAAGTGTCTTCTGTAATTTTAGATTCTTGTGATACTAGTCTCCCTTGCTAGCCTAGCCTATACTTTATGATTACTGTATTGATCATTAGTCAAAAACCACTTGTTTATAACTCTTGTTGAGTTATCTAATCCTAACACTAAGTTTGTCAGGCCCGACGTCTCACCTCGGGACTCCTGTGTTTCTCTGTCTTTCATAATGAACACTTCTTCGATTCCACCATACCTACTTGCCACACACGGACAGTCCAAATTTTCCCATTTTTTCCGCGATATTTACTGCTGAAATATCCGCAATACATCGTCAGAAGTGAGCGATTTGGCTAGCCCTCGAACAAACAACTTCACGGGACCTCCCCCACCAAGACTCTGCGGCGCATTCACCATGTACGCTGAATTCAAGCTGTCATGGAATGCCACTTGCCATGATTTGGCCGTACATAGTCATAATCAGTGACAACCCAACACGGATAGTAATGACACCAGGGAAAGTAATGTTCGTTACGCCATCTCCCTCTACTTATGAGGACTGTAGACTACTACTTCGACCACCAAATGGTCCCCATCATAGCATGCACAGTACCTATCGATAATTCACACCGCAGATTCCTTCGCTCGGCAAGCTTCTTCTATACTCTTTGATGAAATATACTTGCATATCGCCAAGGACATCTACCAAAGATGGACCAATTCGTCAGCACTTTCCCCTTTACACAACTTTCTCCATATCCTCATAACTTGTCGAATATGACCAGTCTGCAATTAGTTGAGAGCTTCAAGACGATACCTGAGTTTGCCTGATATTCACACGCCCTGAGAAATTTCGAGGGATGAGCTCTTTTTTCGACCAACCCGTTGATCCCTACATAGAAATATAAACTAAACGCTTTCCGAGCGATATAATCACGACGGAAGACTCACCTCGCTCTGTCATCATCTAAAATACAACAACTCGGAAGGGAAGTGACGAATCGTCTACACCCTCAAACAGCCGTAAACATATTGTCAGCGACACATATAGTCGGCCATACGCACTGTGTGAGAGTCTATAGAAAATGCAGGCAACCCATCTGCCATCCTCGAATGCTACGATCTACTATACCACAAAAACAAGCCACGGTGAGACAGACCATGACAACACAGAATTTCCATGCCAATCCAGTTCACGTACAACCCATCTAGTTTCTGATGATTACCATAGCACCTCATAGTAATGATGAAAGACATATTTCCTTTTCAACCTAGCCGATCCAAGCTCTAATACGGTGCCATTTGTTCCAACTTCACATACACGGCGTAATAAAACAGTCCATAAAAAGTATTACGCCTCTGGCGGCAACTACGCTGTCGAGCATAATTCTATATGACGATACTCTCAATATCGATAGTAATAGCCGAATCAAAGCCATAGAACGGTAGGATCACCCCACCAGGACCATTCAAGTAGGTAACAGGTTGGACATAGGGCGAGCCAACTATTTGGCTTTCCAGCTGTTTCTCCCATTCTCGAGCTGTAGTAGTAGCCGACATAACGATACTAATGGATATACACTAACTACATGACCACACATCATCTGAGCCTATGAATGAATTCTCCATGATATCTCCAACTCCCCGAACCCCAGCTCCTGTGCATAGCCGAATTATGTATCGACCAGCCTTGATGCTATTCCCCCATGCTCGAGCTGGAGTGGTAGCAGACATAACGATAATAATAATGAGAATACACTAACTACGTGACCACACATAACGCCATAAAGTAATATCATCGGACCCGGAGTGATATCTCATCTCCCTGAAACCCGGCTCTGTCCATCGCCAGGATATATACAAGCCGTGACTTTCCCCGTTTTAACGCACAATACATAGATAGCTTTCGTATCAATAGAGTATCAATAGGATGATGCGGAGGCGATAAAAACTATCCACCAAATCGTCATACGCCCAACACGAAAATAACAAATCGCCTTAGTAACGCATACCACCCCGAGGCCGATCGTATCTTTTGATATCGTATGAGGAATCGTCTGAAACACACAAGAGAAAATCCCATACTGCTGACAATACTCGCCTACCTGTATTACGAGGCTGTCCCTCGTTTCTGGTGATACGGAGTCGCTCCGGACAGCCCTGTATACGTCTGCCGTCCAGGGACTTCAATACCTCCTCGACCTAATGGGAAATGTTACTACTATGCGGTCCGTCGTTGCCTTGTGTATGCGTACAGCATATTGCGTTCTATATAGTAGACAACTTTTGTGCGATTTTTACACTAACTCCTCGGGGCCTGGGGCTCCACAACTGCCCCCCAAGACCTTACGTCCAGCTTACCTGTGCGGGGTCCGTATACTCCAATACACCACAGCATACACGACCCTCTCGGAAGGTCCTAGCGAACGAGCACGAACTGCCATAGTCCTTTCCTGAGCACACACAAAAAATGTCTATAAACCAATGAAAACCATCATATGTTGCTACCAAGTTGCTTGAGTTCCTGCCAGCTCATGTCCTCGGGTAGATTCTCGAGCTTCAGCTGCAACGCCCCTCTACCCCCCACAGTTCCCCCATGGCGGCCCGACCGTGGCATTTCCTTATCGTCGTAGAAACTAACACCGTCATCACCACCAACACGACGTCCACCACTATCGCGATCCCAGGACCCTTGGCGCTCAGCCGGTCTGGATCGGCTGGACGGCGGGCTGTAACTACTCATAGAATACAATGCCATCTTGGGCAAGATGATAATAGGCTCACTCAGGGTAGTCGCGACGAGTAGTAATATCTCTCCCATAGTCGTCCCTTCTACCACCGCGGGAGTCTGAGGACGTCAAAAATACATCATCAGATAATACAGTGTAAAGCACGCTGCTATACTAAACCATAGTTAAAGAGGTATTTTCATCTCAACAATGCGATTCGACCAACAAGTTCACATTGGTGTTACCAACTGTCTCGAAATTGAACACATTAGTTCACATAAACCACTGGCCGCCTACCTCCACGGTACCAATCTCCACCACCACTGCTGCTGCCTTCTCGTCTGTCATAACCTCTCCTGTAACCGGAGGAGTACCCACCACCACCACTGTAGTTGCCTCCCCAACGACCACCTCCATACGAGGGTCGCTTCCAGTCTCTGACAATAACAAGGTATACCGAATTCACTTCCCACACTGCACATACCTATTGTAAGAATCATAAGGGCGACGACTTTCGGAAGATTGACGGGTTGCATGGGCAACCTGAGGAAACCCCTATAAGCTCTCTACGAATCTTCTCGCCTCTACCTTGATAGTGAAACCCCCGAACTTGGTTTGGTCCACATCCTCGATCGCCTCAGCAGCAGCACCCTCCGTATCGAACTGCAGGAAGGCGTAGGTGTCCCTTGACGACTGACAGATCTTAACGTCAGTAACGCGACCTGATATCAAAAGTCTACCTCCAACGCCACTGAGAAACACTTGCTCACCTATTTTGCCGAATCTGTCTTCTAGTTCGACCTCGCGGACGTCGGAGGGCAACCCACCGACCCAAATACGAGAGGCACATCCAGCTTGGGAAGGCCCTCTCGCAGGTGTTATTTCGGCTCGGCCGAAGCGACGAGAGTTCGATCGAGACCTAATCAATGATGAGAACAACAACACTTCAAAGTACTCTCCCTTACCTTGATCGGTCTCGTCTATGTTCACGACGGATCTCAGCATCATAGCTAGGCTCACGTCGAGGGCGGTGGTCGCGAGAGATGCTCCTCGAGCGGCGACCATCGTCCGAGGCAGAGTCGACGCTACTGCTACTAGCACGAACAGGGGCGCTACGGGACGCGTCCATGCGACCAGTACAACTAGCAGAGGCCTCAGTTGTGGTAGTAGCAACTTGCTGGACTTCTGCAGTGTCCTTTTCATCGACACTGGCCCCTAGCTGCACGACAGAAGCAGCAGTATCAGCAACCTCCCTTGGGGCATCCGACTGAACCGGATCGTTGCTGTGGGTTGGGGACTTCACAAGGCTCTCATCTCCACTAGTGGGAACATCGCCTGGCGCAGGGCAAGCAGGGTCAACAGCAGTATCTCCAACCATCTTAACAAGCGGATCACCTCAAGGTTCAGCACGCAGTACAAAACGTTTTTACACGTGTTAAAACGGTCAGTTCTGTGACGTGCAACGATTATGTTCTACTCTATGGGTAGTGGGCAGTAGAGTGTGACTCCTCCTACTTGCAGTTGATGACTTTATGTTAAAATGTCTCTGTAGTAGTATCGGCATGCCTGACTCTCTACTACTACACCTTCATTGGCGGCGGAAAGGTGGACCTGCGAACCGTGCATTGGGCGCATTGACGAGGGTTCTTCTAATATGCTTGGCAGTGCTGGTGAAATCGATTCCAGCAGACGAGTTCACGGGCTATTGCCGTTGGGTCTCGCCTGATGACACTTTTGATGAATATGAAGGAGTCCACGAGGCCTATATCGCCTTTGACAACACCGATCAAACCCAAGGGTATCTGAGCCTTTATGTCGACATGTCACATGCCGGCGACCCCAACACGAGGCAGGTCTATCTATGTCAAGACGAGCTCGTCAATGTCAAACAGACGTTTCCTAATGGAACTGACTCGATGAGCATTCAACAAAGTGAAGTGTCAATTACATATCATAGTATGAGCCTATGTCTAAGCAAGGCTTTCAACTTCATGAAGGACACTGGTCTAATAATGCGAGACACCACCGATCTCACGTACCTGCTCTTACGCCTCAACGAGACATGGTAGGAGCACTGAGGTTTCCGACATTGCTCACATTCACCTTCTGTATTTCAGGTTCGTAACAGGGCCAGATCCTAAGACTAATCGGTTGCCTCTGTATACTGCTGGTAACCAGCTTGAACTATGCTCTAAGTCCCCACTGTTGTCTTCAAGACCGATTGCTGGGGTTTACTGTGCATCTACTTATTCCCTCAACGCAACCAACGCTGATGAGTCTCGGTTGGGTCCTCTTGGTGAAGGACTTTTCGTTACGGACTATGCTCCCGTAACACATTACCACCCCTCGATATATGTAGGGGCCTTCAACTTGGTGGTGGGAACCTTCTGGGGCTCAGTAAATTTGACGTCGTTTGATACTCCTGGCATGCTCGAAACTTTGCCCAGGAACAACCCTTTGACGTACACTCTAGATACTAACGGCAACATCTCTAGTGTGCTCTACTACGACCATATATCAGTGTTTATCAAGACAAGCCTATTAGATAGAGTGGGCGACGCTCAGAGTGTTGCGGTATCATATCAGAATCGGTACACTCTTGAGCTCAGTGGCGACCGCTTGTCATGTCCAGTGTTACTCGGACAGATAAGCGACATAATGCTTCCAGATGCGGTCGATGGTCCAAACTCTGCTGAGTTGCCTTCCATACCTGACAATGCATGGAAGAAGGCCCAAGGGCTTGTCATTGGTTGCATCGCTGTCTTCATCATCATACTATTTGCCATATGGTCTATTCGTGTGGATAAGCATAGAAAGGAGGCCCTCAAGAAAAGGACGGCTCTAATAATACCGAGTTAGGCTCCAATCTTGTGTGTTAATGACATCAGACTAGTCCCCCCCCTAGCCAGTGAGCTTAGGGGTGATGACCATCCTCTTGGTCCCTTCCTGTACGTTTAGTGTATCATTAGGAGAAGGTAGCTTTCATAACTGCCGTTCTCGTGGTCTAATATTCCATACCATTATCTACAAGAAAATCTCTCGATTGCCTTATCTTGATGAGTTCATCATCAGCGTTTGCCCGAAGTTTTTCCACGATCTTTCTCGGCTACACAGTCCTTTGTGTTGCCTCAATCACACACATCGCTGAGGGATGTGGAGTAGGGAGAGTTGGAGCTGTTCG
The DNA here is from genome assembly GCF_000006405.1 of Perkinsus marinus ATCC 50983. Taxonomy (NCBI): domain Eukaryota; phylum Perkinsozoa; order Perkinsida; family Perkinsidae; genus Perkinsus; species Perkinsus marinus. The sequence continues at coordinate 238,164 of NW_003200768.1, forward strand.
AGGGTCGGTTTAGTTCCGTTTAATTCGCCTTAGCAGGGACTTCCCTGTCTCTGCAATCTTTACTTGTCTGAGTGATTTCCATCCCATCTGGTGTCAGTTTGAGGAGTTTGAGTTTAAAATAAGCTACTCAACTACACTAGAGATCATGAGGACGGAAACAGGAGAATATTACTTCACAATGGGATGATAGTCAGAGTTCAACTGTGTATTTTCCGTCCACACTGCTTCCCTACTATTTGTTCATATCGTGTGTCTCAATTCACTCAAGTGGTTTCGCTTGATTTTCCTATACAAGAGTCTAAACAGTGAGCTGATATAATATACACGGTCGGCATCACAGAGAATAACCTGCAACTGATATCAAAGTCTCCGTTGTCAATTTCTGAGGTGAAAGTCCAAAGCAGGGAGGCTCACGAACCGCAGCTAAGGTGGAGGTCCGATCATTAGATATCGATGACCTGCTATTGTCAGTAATGGATGAGCAAGTCTTTCGAAAATTAGCAAGTTGTATACTCAAACTGATTACTAATGCGAATGGATGCATCGCTTCGCTGTAATTCGAACTTTAGAGATGAAACCGTGAGGCGAGCGGTCCGTTTACACCCTTCCACATATTCGTAGGATATTTTCGAGGCACGCTAGCTAGGGTTGAGTGCGTCGAGTAGCCGTGGAGTGGAGGACTTGTGACCCTGCTACGATAATGATAGTGTTTCTGAAGCTATGATATACAAACATCAGGGTGAAACTCGACTTTCTCAATGAGTTATGAGTTTCACACCATGTATGCTGAGAGCTTGTGGAGGGGCATATGATGGTATGGTTAAAGGCAGAAGAGATTTATTCCATCCTAATCCTACCACTCCCTGGGGAAGTCCCGAAGAGAGGAGTACACGCACTGTTGTCGGCACACTCAGTGAGTGTCACGCAGGCACTGTGCCCCTGAGTGTCTTTCCCTCATCAGTATTTCTAGGGTCGGCTCGTACCGAACTACTACCCTACCAGGCCCACGTAACCACGAGTGGTATATTTAACGTTGAGCAGCTCAAATCGAACCATGAATTGACAACACGAGAGTAGAGCAAGGTCGCAACGCCGCCGCCTCAAGTATGGACAATTGAAAACAATTAGAGGAACGATAGAATCATTTACAGATCTTAAGCGGCAACGGCCTCCTCGATGATGCCCATGGCCTTCTTGAAGTTGCGCTCCTTGATGCCAGTGATGGACTTGCCCTGCCAGACGGGTTTCTTTCCGCCAGCTCCCTTTGCACCAAACTCCTCGAGTAACTGTCAAGACAACTCAATCGAGCCCGCCACCTGGCCGAGGCTTACCGAGCTGAGCATCTCCTTGTTCGCCAAAAGCGGATAACCTTCTTGACAGTCCGACAAGAGGAAGGCGGTTGGGCAACACAGGAGTATCTGAATGACAGCGATGAGCCCACATCATCACAAGGGTTTTGCTACAGCCTTCGGAGTTCCCTCCATCTCCTTTATCTTCTCTGACAAAGCCTTCTCAAGTAGATGCAAGAAGGGTGATTCACAGTCTCTAAAGGCACCAACAACGGACCGACCGGAAGCCTTCTCAAGCAGGTCGGACGCTAGGAACTGGACAAGTTCGTCCGTGAGAGCTTTCACCTGACCAAGGAGGACTACACGCCGGGTTGGAGGCGAAGACGAACCTGTCGATTGGCAACAGTGAGCTGCTGCAAACGTTGTTGAACTAATTCGGGGAGCTTCTCCCTCTTGCAGCTCAAGTCATTGACCATAGCGGCCTCTCGATTGGAGCACTCCTCGAGACGGTCTAAGACTCTCTGGCCGATGAGGAAAGTGAAAGTGACGATCTGCGTGGACGCCTTCAGTGAGTGACCTGAAACAATGACCGTATCCCTATGACCGCGCGCCAAAAAATTGTCACCTATGATCTTCACACACTGCAGCTCGGAAAGGTTCTCAACATGAGTTCCTCCACACGCATTCTTCTCAATGCCGTCGATCTCAACTATTCTAAAAACGTCGCCCTTCACCTTCTTGGGCAGGGCGGAGCGGAGCATCCTAAAAATGAAATATCCCGCTATCCAAATCATTGACGGTTGAGCCCTACGGGTCTCTATTGCCATTCTCGTCCTCGAGCTCGCTGCGTTTCATTTGACGGTTGAAAACCGTACGGTGCTCCCGAATGGCCTGGTTGCATGCCTTTTCCAGAGCCTTCACTCGGGACTCCAAAGTTTCTCCTAAAAAGGCCTTCCGAGCCACAAATTGATCCCGTGAATTACCTTGCGGGATAAGGTCCAGGTTGCAAGGACCGATATCGACAGAGCAGCTCTCGTTGCCGAACTCCCACGAATCGGTTTTGCCGAACTCGGGGAAGATCTCGGCATGCTGCACACAGAGACAATAGAGGATCCTATTGCTAGTCAAGACCCACCTCACAGAGGGCACTGATGAGATGCTGACCCGAGTGCTGTTGGGTATTGTCCCAACGTCTGTCCCAGTCTAGGGTGACCGCCACCTCGGACCCCACTTCTACCTTACTATCCACATAATGATGAACCTGAGTGACAACTGTCGAACCACGAGGCGAGCGGTTCCTCTACAGGTCTCAACTCAGTGTTATTTTGTCAGTTCATAACGATAAACCATGTGCATCACTAATACCTCTCCCTCAGAGTTCTTATTTACATAAAGGACCTTAGCGTTGCCTATACGGCCGGTATCAGAGGGCTGGCCGCCCCCCTCAGGGTAAAGTAGAGTTTGGTCCAGTGTCACCACAAACTTAGACCCTGAGATTCACCACACTCACAAGACGTGTCACCACCGTGAGCGTCCCACCTTTCGCCATAGGAGCCACTGCCTTCTTAGGAGCAGCCTCACAGGTGAGGACCTTGGCCGTAGCGGAGCGGAGCTTGGGCTGGGCTATACACAGTACTCGAGTGGCCATTGAGCAGGAGGATAGATGAAACAGGAATGTCTACAGTCGAGTGTTATGACTCTGGCACAGCCTTCCTTCAGTGAGGCCGAAGCTCGGACGGGCATGGGGACACGACTGTGTCACCAGTGTGAGGGCAGGGCGTAGGGCTGCTACCTCGTCGAGGCGGCTCGCGTTCACTTCGACCCAAGCAGAAGAGCTCAACAGTAGGAGCGAACTCCGATAATACCCCGGGCTGACCCGACCCATCACTCGGGGCGCCTTAGCGAGAACGCCCGCACATTCCTCACGCACAGAGGACACGTGCCAAGCCCTTTGATGGTCTATCCGATGCCGAAACAAACTGTTTCACATGGTCTCCTCGAAAGCTATACCTCCCATTGTATCGAGGATCACGATGCCTCCAACCAGGGAGAATGCGAACTCTTCGGTTGGGAATCTATTGACTGCTAGCTTTGAGTAGCCATACTGTCTTCTCCAACGGTTCTCCTACTATGTGACTTTCCGTGCATCTCGATGGTAATATACTTTTACGGCCAACTTCTTAGTGAAAATAATCCAACCATACTAGCCGAGGCAGGTGAAGAGAGTCTACTTCAACTACACGCTAGTAAGGAAGCTGTATACTTTTCCGGAGACACCTGCATACAATCCTTGATACTTAGTCTGACCTTTAGCTAGAGCTACTTAGTCTTGCCATATACTGCTGTATTTACCTACTGGAAAAACTATATTGTTGTGCTTATCATGGCTCCTAAGACCAAAGCCAATCAAAGCTCCATCATGGCTCGCTTGTGCACATGTATCCTTTCAAACTCATTTGCAAAGTACCTTCACAAGTGCGCTGTATGAGTATGGATTACCCTATCTCTATACACCCTCACAGGTGGCGTTAAAATCAAGCCTTCCCCACTTAGCAACGCAACCCAACGAGTCTGCAATTCACATGGTGAGACAAAAAAACAAACTTTCACTCCTTTCCAAAGTACTCATAAACACAACTGAAATCCTTCCTGCCATGTCCCTTAGCACCAACGCTAGCATAAACATCTCTCGCGAACGCCGCGACAGGCACCTGATACATTCACTACACCAGTACGACCATAAGCGCCTTCACCTCGGCACCACAGCCTTCCGCAGCTGCCTTAGCCAGGTCAAGATCTTTGACCATCAAATCTACCATGAAACCCTGAGAATCATCATCCTAATATTACCCACACCACACAGACGAGACCCACGCCCGAGTAGCTCCTATTAGAAGGTATGTCCTTATCCAGAACACCAGGCACTGGGTTGTAGGTGTCCGAGCTCCAACAGCGTCCAGTAGAGGTGTTCACGATCTCCGCAAAGACTTTCGGGTCAACACCCAGACTCCTGAGACCAGTACCATACATTTCGATGCAGAATGCCATGAAAATTTCCCCACTACTACTTGGCGAGTCGAAAGCCTTCAGCTACTCCCAACATGCTAGCAGCAAGTATGAGGTTATTGGAGACCTTCACGGCCTGCCCTAAGCCTGTGCCCCCACAGTGCTTCGGGTTGCCCATGGCACTCAAGATCTCCGTAGCTGCCTTCAGATCTTCAGGAGTGTCCGCTCCCACCATAAAAGTTAAAGTACCTGTACCAGGGATCGAACTCGATACCTTCTGAATGCCCTTCAAGCACCGTATCCAATCGCACTTCGAAGATGAATACACTACCAGCCTTAGCCGCCGGAACTCCACCACTGACCGGGGCATCCACCATCCTATGGCCCTGCTCTTGGGCCTTCCTAATAACATGCTGGGCAGCAATAGGATCAATAGTAGAACAGTCGATCAAGAATGACGACTTCTCCAACAGGGATAGGATCTGAATACCACATAAATTCGATGAAAGATGGACAGTCGGACGACATTCAAAAATCGCAACGAGCTCGCACTAAGTCAAAACGGATGTATAAAGTGTTCGATTTTGGTAGTCGATGAGGGATAAGTGTACACCAGAAAGCTATAATAATACGTGGAGTGTACTGACCGAGAGCTTTACCACGGACGAGTTATATAACATACCCTGAGGATTGCTACATTCCAAAACAGTAAGCCCCGATGCATCGCGGTCCAAGCTTGCCTACCCCTCCATTGGTAGCAGTATAGAGTTCCACCACGTCCCGAGTGCCTGGTAACATAGATATGATAACTTCACTCGATCCACACAGCTCCTCGAGATCTTCAGCCACTCGAGCGCCCTTGGACGCGGCTTCCTTCACACCTGAGCGATGGACATCCAACCGTAACCAGCGACTCCATCACGAAAGCGAGACTCTGATGTCTGATACGCTCACTGCGAAATATCAAATCGTACATTTCCAAGATTTTTCATCTCTCCAGAATCGGCCTTCCATATACGCCCATAACTACAATTTCAAAACTCAGCAAATTCAATACCAAAATCAAAAAAATGTTTTTCGTTGAGCGCAAGGAGAAGTCTTGGAATAAATGATTGTCGTATTCCTCAGCCGAGTGCAGAAGTTTCCTCACTAACTATAAAAGTTTACGTACACATTCGGATGGAAGCATAGAGAAGTCAATGAGAATTCCTTATTTTCATCCTCAAAATTTCCGCAAATGTCACCTACATTTTTCCCACACCCGAAAGGAGTTTTTCCCAGGATCAAAGTTCAAAGTCGCAATATGAGTTCGATTTTCGCAGACCAGCCGAAAATAAAAGTTCAAATTCGTAAATCAACTTTATGAATCAGGAAACCAAACACAAGGCCTATTTTAACCAACGAAAGCCCTCCCTCAAACTACCAGGAGAATCCTTGAACTTGTCAAACACTACGAGGTTGCGTTGGGCCTTCAAAAGGTTCGCCGCCATACCAGAACCCATGTTGCCAAGACCGATGAATCCGATCGTCGAAAAGCAGCGAGATCCTCTGCAACTGCCGACACCCCTCCGAGCGAAACTCAGCATAGCAATGATAAACTAAGCGGAAACCCGAGTGACACTACTAACCCAAGAAGATAGATACCATAACTCAAGCAAATTAAACACGATAGCAGTCTAGCAATTTTAATGGAGTTGACAGTTTTTCCGTCAAACTCTTCAGAAACAACATTCACTTTACTCAGGAGTCGGCTTGTAACCATCAACATAGAAATTAACAGTCGACTGAGGCAACTTTACTTCTTGACCATCCATGTCTTCAGTCACCTTAACCTGAGCATAAAGCCACTATCGATGACCATGTTATGGAAAAGGAGGCCACCTGGCATCCCAGACGGCTCGTGTCCTCCAGCCCAGGGGCGAGATCGAGTAAATCATCCTCCTCATCACAAGGCTCCGGCAAGCTATCGTAGAGATCTTGTGACAATATGCAGTGACAGGTGGAGCACGCCATTTGTCCCTAAAGTGAACCATACCAAAATTCTCGAAATGAATCTTCCTCACCTCGCAAGCCCCCTCAAGATCAACTCCGTTCAGATGGGCAACATCCATAAGCGACCACCCAATTGGGGCGTTCGCGGTCTTCTTTTTCCCATTAGGATCAACGAAGATGATATTAACACTGGGAAGCCCCTTAGCCGCAGCAGCGTCGACATGGAACGCTCGAGTGAACCTCACGAGGGGCCTGGCGGTGAGAGCAGCACTCATGCTACTTGTGGTCATAACGGGAAGCATGGACCGTATTAAAGATGACGACATGATCGTTGATCGCTCTACTGTGATGATAGCAATAAAACTGCAATGGATGGTAAGTGACAGCATTATCACAGGATGAGTCATTCTGCATAGCCTCAGATATTTCAGGAGAAACGCCAGGTGCTGGGATCGAACCTCCGACCACAACAAAAGCAACTGTAAAGCGATACGGAAACACCACCTTGTGATGTGCAAAATGAAATCGCCATCATCATAATACAGGTGTTGTTTCAACGAGGAAGTACGCACATTTAACTTTGTTATGCAACTTCAGACGATCTGCTACTTCCTATCGAACTTGAAACTGCTCTCTTACGCCATGTTTCGACAGTACATCGCTTATTCTTGGCGAATCCGGGCTCCCCAACTCCCATCGCAACACCAAGTTCGATGACGTATTGCCGCATGCTACTATCTACATCTACCTAGTTGAACATGCCCCCCGTGAACAATCCCAAGGCTTCATAATATGAACTACGTGTATCATAAACTACAAAATCGCCTAGCAATTGCTACTCGAACACGGATGTCGTCAGCCCTCTGAAGAACCTCCGAGAGCTTATGTATCACTAGTTCAGTGCGTTACTCACAAACCATGAGTGAGCAGTAGCAATTCAACGACCAATCCCTCGTGTACTCGGATCGTCCCATAACACCACTTCATACCACTCCCCCCTGAACTGATATCCAACTCAATGTCCCCACTGCATACAGGTGAGAAAAGCGTTGTCACTCAATAGTTGGTAGTGATACGTTGTGTATAGGCCGCCAGGCCTCGCTACTGTCACCGACCAAGGTCAAACACTAGCAGCATGCTGCTGGGCTTTCAGATCCTCCTCCTCTTCTCGCTGCTGTTGTTGCTGCTGCTGCTGTTCTTGAAGTCTTTGCTGTCGAACTTGAAACTGCTTTCTCACGCCGTCTCGAACACTATAATGGATCTTGAAACCGTATACCCTAACCAAAGAAGAAACATCACTTCTACAACAACAAACCCTAGCCACTGTCTCTCACGTTGGTTCGAATGGCACGGCCGGCGATGTGGGCCGCAAGTGGGGATATGCCATGAGGAACATATGACAGAACGAGCTAGCAAAATAGGCGCCGTCAATGATCTCCAACCTGAGAGCGAATAAGATGGCAACTTCTGTGGGCCGAGCTCACCTCGCTGATCGAGGGTAGTAAATCTCATTACACCGTGGACAGAAGACTTTTGTACCACACTGACCGGGCCGATCATTACCATAGGGCAGGACCTAAGGGCGAGAGTCACATGCATCTAATTTCATAGCAGTTCTTTGCATTTTTCTGAGGCATGTCGAGCACCACCGTAAGTGATATCAAAGGCTCCCCTAAAAATATATTCTGTCATTACTACCGGCTGCTTCGCCTCTTCACAGTCCGCATTCGGGCATAACCCGTATGTAAAGGCCGAGTACTTATCCAACATAGCCTGCATACCTCGACTAGTCAATAGGAACCTGGACCAATACTCCTCCCATTGTTCCCACATGGTGACACCCAACGCGTGTCACCCACCTGGCATGAATGAGCCCATACAACATCTGGGCCGCACTTTCTATTGCATCTTCTTTTGAGTGATCCAACTCGCCGCTATCCAGTTCCTCATCCTCTGAGCGAAAATAACAATAACACCAACAACCAAGGTAACCATGCAGAGCACACCAGCGTCTAGGATGACGTTAAGGGCGTGGTCATAATAAGGAACTATATCCCGCAACCCAGTAAGATTGAAATCATCCAGTACATAGTCCTCATCTACTTCTACGAAGTACCTGACCCAACGACACTACCACAACAGTGCCCTCCCTTCCCAACACTACTCATTGCCCTTGCAGCGACAGAACCACTCAATCCAGCTAACGCCTTCATCTTCACTGAGATCATCTGATGCCTGCATTCATACAGAGTTGTCACTAAATCCACTTTTCCTCTCCCATCTCACCTCATCAGAGAGACCCTCAGAATCGCTTTTTGACATACCAGGGACTAAACAAAGGAGATACGGAAATTCTATTCCCACACGAAATTCCATCGACCGGTTTTGGCCGCGCATAATATAAAGTAACATTCAGGTCGGGATGATGCCGATCAAAGGTCATCCATCATCAGTTTTATTCCCTGTACTCAACATTACCTCCTCCTGCTGTCTCGCGTTGGGCCATAGAAGTGAAGGGAAAGGAAAGCGGGCAACGGAAAACTAAAGGGAAATATATTTAGAAATTTTTATAAATTTTGTAATATTTTTTGAGGATGTAGTTATGCTAGTTGTTTGCTTCACAACAGCACATGCTAGAGATCAAGTCCCGAGTGATATTTATGAGATGATCAGGGATTGAACTCGGGACGGCTGAGTTCAAACCCAGCTCACCAACCAACTCAACCAAACTACAGTGGGTGAACCTCCAGCACGATAGTGTCTTTATACAGTCGTGAACCATTTCTTATTCCCACACCTATCCCCGATACAGGCCTTCCCCAAAACGCTGATATCCTTACAATCCAAAATTATAATCTATCACAAACATTATCCCAACGAAAGCGGCCATCACGACGGCAGTAACCACCTAAGACATCACACTGATACGGTGAAGAGAAAGCCCGCCCTTGGTTTGCCTCAGGCCAGGACTAGCATGCACATACAGGGATGGCAATCTACTCTTACCGTCCTTGGAAACTTATCATAAACCCTACAAGTGTTGAGTGAACAAGAATAACAACAGGCAAACCGCGGCTATCAAAAACCACTGAATTCGTTCCCCATTGATGACAGCATAAAACCTCAACAGCCCGACACCGAGGCGAATCCGCATGGGGAGTAGGAGGAATCATGATCACCGCAAAGGCAATGGTAATCCACCATCATCAGGAAGGTCAACTGAGAGACTCAGCCCCACAACCCCCCTAACTATGCCCTTCTCAGCTCGCATCTTATCAACGTCTCAATGACACTTCTTGTTGCCTTCACAACGGTCTTAGTTTGTTCTGGGAGACGATATTTCACCACTTGCACTCAGCGGTATTGTCGTATTTCACCTCACCCGAAGGGTGAATCTGCTACCCAGTCGTCGAGACTGGATGCCCGACTTCTCTTCCAGATTCCCCCCATAACGGTTTCGGCTTCCCCGCCATATCTACGTTATTCCTTGACGGTAAAAAACGGTCTTCGTACAAGACAACCTTCTTGTGAACCACACAGACATATCGAGCATTGCCTACACCAGCTAGCATCAGGAAAAACCGTGAAGAATTTGACCTAAGTCCGGTAGATACAATAACAACGAATGACGATATCCCCAATTACATAGAAACAGCAGTTTTCCACCGTAATGGCATTATACACATTTGTTTTCGTTTATCAACAGCCTCAACTAGTGACAATGCGTGTTTAGTTAACCTATGCGGAGTAGCCAGGTTTATGCTCTACACGCCTCACATTGTGGATCATGCGAGACACGAGTAAAACGTCCATTAATAGGTTCGAAGATGATAGGGCGTGTTCGTTTGACCCATGAAGACACCGAACAACGATTATGTTAGAGTATTAAATGCGTGAATAATTCCGGCTACGGAAAAATTTCAACAGTAAAAAACAGCAGTGTATAATTTACCCACTCTAAATCGTCCAATGTAACTACAAAATATAACACAACTCTCCCAGTCGCTGAAACGTCTATTCTGTGGGCATGATGAAACTGGAAGATTCCGTGAGGCAAACCCGTTTAATCTGATCAACTATTTTATCGCATTCGACATCCTCTCCCTCGAGTTTGGCCAAAGCGGAACCTTCAGCCGAACGTAATTCAATCAGCGGTACGCCTTCAATGGCGGCTCGCCAGGGAACAGCAGTCGCAGAACTGATAGAAAAACCATCAAAATGATCACTCAAGTCGGTGCTCACCTGAAATTGATCCTTTCTGCTGTTATTTCTTGCAACACCCGAGAATCCCCAATGTCCCGCGCCTCCTCGAAATAAGAGTGGTAAATCTGCAGCGCCAGCTAATACGTGATAAACCGCTGGCAACTACACCTTAGTAAGTAAAGCGCTCATTTCTTCCACTGTGAGGCGATCCTGCAGACTCAACACTGCACGATGGGCCAGAGTGGAATCGGTCACGCGGCGGTCCCACGAAAAGCTTATTCCTACCATCACAGAGGACAATGCGATCTACACTACTTCAATTTCTATAGATCCTACAGAAACCTATTGACTATAGGCATCTAAGCACTGTATGGACGTATTTTGAAAATACGTCCAAAAATAAATTGATTCACTGTGACTCCAAAAATACGTAGAAAATACTATTTTCTACTACACAACGGTTCATAGTTTTCTGGAAAAATGAATGCGCTGTATAACACTCGAGACTCATCTCAAAGTCAACATGCTGGAAACTCAACAATAAATTCCCTCACTTCATAAGCACTTGCCTTCCAAGGCGTGGAAAATCGTCTACATCGACCAACTCACCAAGAGTCCGTGCTGTAGCAAGACTAGCATTGAACTTGGGATCTTCCAAGTGGCTTCGATCAATACCATATACATCAGAGAGATACTTAATCACCTGCGGTGACTTTACATGATTTCCTTATAAAACTCGCACTACTAGTTGGCCCTTCGGTGGGGTCCTCATAGGCTGATCATATACACTATACGGCTCATGAACTAACTTCAGATTAGCAGAGCCTTTCACTTTATCCAACGCTCTCGTGAGATGCACATGGCCGACTAAAGCAGCAGTACACAGCTTCACAACGGTCACTATACAAAGAGGCTTACTATAGCACCATGGACATACGAAATCAGCAGTTACCGAGATGATGAGCTGACGAGACATAGGCAATCGATTTAAACTCCCTCAACGATTCGGCCCAGGCAAGAGTGTCACTGCCCCCTGTACAGTGCGAGTCGGACTCGACTAGTATGCGACTGTGCTCAGTTGATCATTAATGTTTCAAAGTCCTATCCCACCAATTAGACCGTAGCGAACTGTATGATCGCAAAGCTTCTAATAGCGATCGAGTAAATCAACCGCTGCCCTCAGCAGGTCCAGCAATACGCCCATGAAACCAATACGGGTAGTCCTGCTCTATTGGGCGCCTCGGGTGCATAGTCAAGTACGCCCATAAATAGCAACAACACGACATACAAAAGAGTGTATCAGTAACTCAGTAGAAAATCGTCAAAGTACGATGATGGGGTTTGATCTCATCCCTGACAGCCTCCCCTTCCTGCCACAACAACCAGTCCAATGTCACATCGAAAATATCTTCCCGTTGGGCAATCTCGACAATCTCATGGCACGCGTGCACAGTACCTGTCAGGAGCTTCTATTTTGACTGATGAAAATTGCAGGGCAAGCATATACCGCAACAACGGGGAATTTCGCGTTGTGCGTGCGTGCGTGATGAGCTATTCATACTTAACAACCAATTTTCACCATCATATCTCCACAACGATCCTTACTTCCCCACTAGACAATCAAGAGATGCGGACTAAGCGAACTCCGCCCCTTCGTCGCGAAGACCTAGTCTACAAAAAGATATTCAATTTACACGGGTATTTTCAGAGGAATTACAATCAAGTTTCACCCGTTTCACGTGAAAACCCCGAAATTTGCGCTATGCAGTAGTCGTGAAATATGTTTTTCACTAGAGTTTTTCTTATCACTAGGGTGAAACTCCAATGACAAGGGGGATTTGAAATAGAATGCTTTCACTTGCGATTTCAACTAAATGATTTCAAAATTTCAATTCCGAGTTCGGATTCAAATTCCTGCTATATTATGATCGGAAAAATTTCCCACCGTGGAAGGGAAACGTGCTTCCCTAAGTCGAATTTTCAAATCAAAAAAGTGTCCACTCCAACTCACATGCTCTAATCTCGAGCTCCGTCCGACTCCCGGCCGGTATAGTCCGTCCCGAGTCGATTATATTCTCCAATCGCGAACTATATATGAGAATTCCCTTATGACGCAGCAGCTGTGGGACCTGTCGATACACAACAGTGTGGGATAAAAATATTATGAAATTTCATATCGTTATATGCTATTGATGTGATTATACTATATATATTGTCTATTACATCACTTATATTACACAGGTTCATTGTAATACTATATACAGTGATACCTATTTATATATAATTATGAATAGTAAATATGCACATGATCACCGACATGTGTTGGTGACAAAAATTGTGAGGAAACCTTCAGTGGTTTCTTCTACACTCCTACCCGAATTCGCCTGTAAACTTGTATAACTGGTGAGAAAACTCCTGAGCTCAGCTGAGGGAAGCAAACATATTTTTCCAAAACTGTTTGACAATGCAGATGATGACACTCTCCTTATAGTATTAATGCTCTATCATTCGAAGTGACATCCATTATAATGCACTCTAAACTTCATATTAGAAATTTCAGTGCAAATTCGTAAGTTGGCTGAATTTAAATGCCTGATATAAAGTTAGAATTAAGGCTCCACCTTTTTCACCGCCACTATGGAGGCACTCACCCTATAATCAGGGAACATCGTCAGAGCCCTCATATCTCGAAAGTTGAGCTTCTCTCTCACACTCTTCCCATCACGCCTAAATGCTCCCCAAACATCCGCTGTGCATATCTGGGCTCGTTTATATAGGAAAACCTGAACTTCCACATGGAAAGGTCATCACCTAATCCTACGGTATTCCACCTGTCGGCCAGTATCAGGGTCGATAGCTTGATCTCTGAAGCCAGAGAACTGAGCTGATAGTATTCGCATAAGCCGCAACGCAGACCCATCAGCCGACTCGACCAGTTCTAACGCCGAGCCGTGATATTCATCTCGAAGGCCCCTGGCCACCTCCCGAACTAGGCGGACTCTCTCGCTGATCCTAAAAGCGGATCAGTGATGTACACTCTTCGAACAGTCGCGGAAGTTCAAGATGGAGCGAATCTGCTACTACTGCAAAACAGAATAAGTGCGGAGCGAAGGAGCGGAATATATCGCAATTCGTATCATTTTCGGTCTGCGGACGAATTATCATTATACCACAAGTTGTGATCCACAAATGGAGAGAATTTCGAGAGCTAAATGGACGGCTATAACTAGAAAAATATAAATATCTCCACCTCAGTTTTCAATTGACCGGAAAATGGTTGGTACGATGATGACGAGCAAAACGCCTTTCTGTCAAGGATTCGATCGCTACTGAGCAGCATAATCTCACGAAACAACTCACAATGGGAATTCCTGAGGCCTCCATCCGTCCTTCTCATCTACTATCCCAGCACCATGATTGAACCAATCACAGACCTCATCAGCTGTTACCTCAGCGAGACGGTCCATCTTACACCACTACGTAAGAAAATCGGTCAAGGGCAATCACAGCTGAGCCAATTCCCAACATGAAAACTTATGGTACGCTCCCGAAAATTTTCACTACAACCCCTGTAAAACAGCCACTCTCGGCACGGTCGGCACATCATCGCAGCAGCTCTAAGGCCGATCAAGCTGAAATAGTTTTTCCGCCAAATTTCGAGCGGAGTTGTTTTTCCGAGAAAAAACTGGCCCGAAATTTGGCCACTACTACAAATAAACTACCACTGGGTGAATGCAATCGCAGTTGTTACATTCTGCCTAGTTCTCAATCAACTGGGGCGTTCAGAACTCACCTCGGACCCCTGAGGGCCAGTGAGAGCCCACTTCACACCATTACCCAGCTGCTCGTATTCGAAGTTCCCAGCTGGCCAGAAACAGAAGTTCATACAATCCAATAGCAGCACGTACCTTGCAGACTACCATGTGGCTACGAATATCTCAAGGAGTGGTATGATACAGCGCCTTCATAGTATTACAATGCTGTGAGTTCTGCTCCATCATCAGTGGTGACATCAACAATCAAATGACAGTCACATTGGTCCCACGGTCTAGCGGCGGTCCTAGCATCCCCCCTCAGAGAACCTGCAAAGGTTCGAATCTGGTTCTGTGATACTTTTTTGAACCTACGCGCGAAGTCGTCGAGTGCCTTGGTATTGATGGTAACATCATGCGCCGTCCTCACCACGTCCTTGGTAGAAATGAGTACTTCATTCAGCGTCGCTGCCTCTACCATTGCTACTTCCGAACGTGCTACTATAGAACGATTATTTCCGGCTGATATCCCTTGGGTTAGTTTTTCCCCAGCATAAACGTTCTTGACTATATAATCGTCAAAATTGCTCCGCTCAGGTATGTGTTCGTACATGTTATGTATGTAGGGGTCTTCCACCAATGACAATAACAATTTTTATTTTTATTGGTTCTATTTCTTATAATCAGTTATCACACACGTTGGTTGACTGTTAGAGGTATCGAAGCACTGGTTGATGGAACATAGAGATTCTATCTACAACCACTATCATCAAATAGTTTAATCAAGTTGGAGGTGAGATTCCGTAGCTGTGCGTTCTACACCTTTAAACATCTAGTTCGTCTTTGGAACCATCAATTTCGTCGGGACGCGCGAAGTTGGAGGTACGAATCCGAAACGGGAAGATCATATTCGCAATTAGAACTTTCAACTTCGTTATAGAACATCCAAGTTCGTCCGAAGTCGATAGGAAGTTCAAGCTCGTGTTAATAGAACTTTCAATCTCGACTCTCGAACCTTCGAGTTCGTCATAGAACTTTAAATTTCGTCGAGTACACCTTCAGACCTTCAATTTCGTCCCTTTAGGAAAATCGACTTCGTCGTTCGGAACTTCAAGTTCGTGTTTGCGGGGCAATCATGCCAGTACTCTCACGATGAGACAATGTATAGACTATACGTTGTTTCTAAACAAGTGAGAATTTCCCGAAATTCCCTCTGAATTTCCGTACTGTCACCGACCATGTGCATATTTTTCAGCATTGTTTCCGACACACCACGTTTGACTTGCATTTTTCCTATCGATTCATACCATCCCTCATACATATCATTATCCAAGGCGATCGGTCCTCCACCAATGTGATTGTGTAATAATACGCCTACGTAGAGTCGGGTATACTTACGAAGTACAGTTTGATGTCTGTGGGTACGCGTGCTGCTGACTGTTGTTGTACGCATACCCTAATTCTGACAGAAATCCCTCCATGTTGTTGCGTTCACCACTTTGTCTCTGTAGCATTCTGAGGACCGTCCCGGATATGCAATAGGAGTCTTAAGGCGATAGGCTATAATATTTTGGACATAACCCATTCACAATTTCGAGTGTTTTTGAGCAGTGTGGGAAAATATGCAAATGATCAACTACATATGTTGGCGACAATATGAGAATTTTGTGGAAGTTCTGGGATATCCTTATTGGTCTCTGAACACTTCTACCCGAATTTGTATGTAAATTTCTATAATTAGTGTGGAAACTTTTGAGCTCAGCTGAGGAAAGTGCGCATATATTCCTCGCCTGATGATTTGGAGGGCACGAAGTGCTAGGAAGTGCAAATACACGAGCTAGTAGCGCACCAATCCCATACCCCATACCCCATGCCCCATGCCCAATCCCATACGTGAACCAGCATGAATGAGGCTCAACTCTGCCGTGCGAGTCTGTTTCAGAATGATTGACAGTTCCAATCAGGTGCCCCCGTTGAGCATGATGCCCGGAGCATCACTGATAATGTTTCATTGCCGACTCGGCAGTGTCGAGAAGGCAGAACACGAGGATTTTCAGGTTAGTAAGGAGGCGCTATTGCTATGGAAACGGGATGAGATGACGAACCATTCCGCAGTTGATCTATTTTTCTCCGGTGGGGGTTCGCTCGGACGGCGGAAGAACGGCATTCTTCGTGATTTATCGCTATATATATGTATTTTATAGATGTCAGGGCCTAATTATGATCAATGGTAGTACACCATGAACTGTAGATCGGACGGTTCTTGTAGGAGATGCATTCATACCAGCTACGACTTTATGTCCCAGATTTGAGTACTCAGTGAAGAAATAAAACACATGTGTTGTACAACATCAATCTATTGTCCATGCATGATAATGTGAGCATGCTAGAATGTAACACTTAGAGGTCGACTCCAACCTCTTTCACCGATGCCTCTGTCCCTTCTTGGGTCCGGTATCTGAATGCATACAGTAAACGGCCAGTTTAAAGTGATGGTGATCGATAATTCAGATTTCAAGCTTTCGAATGTCCCTTTACCTGTCGCCCATCTCGATGTCGACCTCCTCTCGGGCCAGCTTCCTGCTCATGACCTTCTTTAGGAAGTAGAGCTGCACGCAGTTGGCGATCAACCCGAGTACGCTGATCGCAATCAGAACTCCAACTAGCTCCGCTGGCCACCCTGTGCTAGCCGCACAGACGGTGCCAGCTGGAGAGTCTTCAGCAGCCTTCGGAGTACTGAGGATGAAACAAATAAAGTCGACGCGAGGAGACCTCACCGCTTACTCTGACTCGGGAGCCACAGTTGTTGGACTTGTCGTTCCCTCGGGAGTGACACTGGACCAATCCAGGTCTGCGGCCGCAGGAGTGTCAGTCTCCGGCGGCTCGAGGGTGTAGCCTGACAAGTCGATGCCAACTGCGGCTGGCGTTGTGCCTGGACCGTCAAGGACGATGCCGGACAGGTCCAGGCCAGTTGGTGTGGGAGTCATTGCGGGCTCGAGGGTAATCTTGCTCCATTCAATCTCGCCGGATGCGAGGGTAGCCACGATGAAGATACTTGCGAAGATTTGCATAGCAAAGTGTAAGTATTACTACAAGAAGTGAGCAGCAATGAGGATTTGAATCGCATCGAAGCTTCATGCGACCGTCATCCCTTGCTTGAACGACCAACAATGCATGTTTCGTGCAAGTTGTAGTCGATAAGTGTTGCCAAGGCTCCAAGGCGCACGATGCTCAATTTCCATGCTGCTGTGCGCGTGAATCGTCCCTAGTAGATGTCTCCATAGCTATCGAAGGGGAGTCGGACCCTTGGACGAGCAAGTAGTCCCTGAACGGTTCCGGCAGGTACAAGAATCGTTACTACGTCTTATTTTTCTTTTTGAGTGTAATTTTCCATGGATGGTTTCAAATTGAAACCGGACCACAATCTCCAGTGGAGATATAGTCGGTATCACGGACCATTTAATGGCCCAAGGGCGGGTTGTCGAGTTCGACGAATGGGTGGGATTGCGATGAGCGACGTGATTTGCACTGTATAGTTTTTGCAAATGTCTGACCCTGACCTTAGTGACGACTCGAAGGAGTCCCCAAAGCCTAAACGAGAGTTCATATTCTACAAGGAAAGATCTCTACTGTACCGACTGGACGGTCCTCTGTGGTTAATACTGCATGCTTGGCTGGTCACTTACATAGACATTAGGGAGGATGGGGAGTTGGAACACTTTGTTCCATTGGTAGTAATGATAGTGGGTCAGATCACACTTGTGATGGCTTTCATATATATTCGATAGATAGTGTTATATACTCGTTAAGGAGTGTTACCATATAGTATGTACTCGATCGCCTTAATATAGTGTTGGAGGAGGAAAATATGTTCGCTTTCCTCAGCTGAGCTCAGGAGTTCGCTCACTAATTATAGAAATTTATATACGAATTCGGGTAGAAGTGTACAGCAACCAATGAGAATTCCCTAAATTTTTCTCAGAATTTTCATTTTCTCAACGACACATGTGCATATTTTCTCACACTGGCCTCATAATCGAACTAGTAATCGAATACGTTATATCAGTGAAGTAATTAGTACGTTTATCTATTTGAGTTTATCATCATCGTTTTTGATTCGTAACACGGTGCTTTATGGCTCGTGTACTGAGTATTCCGTCATCGGAGGTGTCTCTGAGAGAGATGTTCAATAAACTGACGTGTCATGCTCGGAAAACTATGCGGGAACGTGCTGATTTTTATCTGTAGAAAGGGGTGGCGTCTCCCGCAGTTCTTAGATTATTGTGTTTTTTCTCTAGTCGTAGAGAATCGATATAGTAGCGATAACTAATAATTAACTTTCATTAGTGGGTACTTCTTCTTCTTCCTCAGGTCCTTAGTGGCCTATCCCACCTCTTGGTGCATCTAATGAGCCATTGGTCGGTCACAGCGCGGTGCCTTATAGCATATACTCGCCGGCCTTCCTACACCCAGGAGGTTACTCATGTGAGGTAACCACTGATAACCAATTGCGAATCTTTGAGTCGGCGCTAATTATCGTCTTGGTTGCAGTGAGGGCGTCTATACAAAGAAATTTTCTTCGAATTATGTACGTGCATCAGCATTTCGTGTGATAGGTGTATTAATGGGAAAGCAAGAATGTTGGTTCTCTAGAGTCTGGGGGGGGGAGTATGTTGACAAGCGATCGGATATTATTGGAGTTTTACCTTAGTGATATGAAAACACTAGTGAAAATTGTATTTAACGACTACTACAGGCCGCGTTCTCACCGAGTTTTACGCCACTTCACGTAAAACGGGTGAAGCTCCATTGTTACGCATATGCCGTTCATGTCAGGGTTGTCACCACAGGAAGGTCACTGCTCTGTCCTATACAGAGAAGAAACGGAGAGCAAGTGTGGATAGACTGTGAAAGGAAGAAGCTTGTGTTTGAGCCTAAGGACGGCACGTTCCATCGACCTAAGTAGTAACAACTACGTGAGGGGGTAGGGACAAATACATGATTTCGACTATTCCTCGGGACACTCAGCGGGCCTTCTATTTCGGGTCGTGTGTCCATTTAATGGAGTCTCGCTCGTTTTACGTGAAGTGGCGTAGAACTCGATATTCGCGGTGATATGCAGTGGTCGTGAAATATATTTTTCACTAGTGTTTTCATATCACGGGTGAAACTCCGTTGTTTTCCTGTCCAATTCTTGGCAAACTACACTATCGAATAACGCGATCAGTGTGTTGACTGCCTCCGTTATCCGAAGTATGGGAAATATTAAATTTAGTTTCACCCGTTTACTGTGAAATGGCATGATACTTCATGCAAATTTAAGACGTGCATGTCTTCACGGCCAATAACACAATCATTTTCCCGCGAAGTGAAATATGTTCTTCACCAGTGTTTTTGAAACTCCTATGTACAGTATACGGTAGAGGGGAGAGTTCATTTGTCCCGACCGGGGTTCGAGCCCGCGTCCTCTTGGTATGGAATACGTCAGATACCCTGTCGACCATACATTGGATTTCTATAACAACAGTCGTGGGTTATCAGAGAAAGAAATCACTAAGGCGGAGGCCACTTACTTCGACAATACCCTCAACCTGCCCGTGAGTTCGTAACCGAAAGGTCCCTGGTTCGATCCTCGCATCCTGCACCACTCAGATTCCACAATTTCAAGAGCTGCTGCTACAACACGTGACTGCGCCCTTCTTCGTCTTCCAAATGGTCTGTGGACTTTTATGGTTATTCGATGAGTAAGTCTATGGTGTACGTGCTGATGCGGAACAGGAACCTAGCCGGCTTTGAGAAATGCTCCTATTTACATGGGAAAGGGATCGAAGAATGTGTTCCTAGCCGTATAGAAATGAGTTCCCACGGGAACATTATAGATTCCTGAATGATTCCTCCTCTTTGCAGTTACTGGTACTACTCTCTGATGACCATAGTCCTCCTTATCATGTTAGAGATAATGACGGTAATAAGGCGCTTCCTTTTCCGACCAATTTTGACCGTAGATAAATCGGCGTATAAGAGACATGTCGGAAACACGTTCGATCAAACCACCGATTTATGAGCTAGCAGTTTTGAGGGAAGGTCGCTGGACATTTATACCCTCGAGTAGACTTCTACCAGGAGACATCGTTTGTGTAACTACCAACAACCCGGTAGTATTCCAAAATTGCATCGGCGTGGACGATAGCCGTTTTAGGTGGTGCCTGCTGATATGGTGATCCTCGCTGGCTCGTCGGCTGTGGTTAACGAATCTATGCTGACTGGTAGGCTGCGATGCGGGAAATATTTCTAAAACGTTTTGTGAAAGCAAATAGGAAAGTCTCAGATGATGACGTCTGTTCATGAGAGAAAATATAAAAATTTCACATAAGACGATTTGGGCGTTTTATGGTGGGTAAAATATTCCTTGTTGTATTTCAGGGGAGTCCACACCTAATCTCAAGGAGGCCATTATATCTACTTCTGATATCAAACTGGACTGCCGTGGTGCTCACAAATCTAACATATTATTCTCTGGCACCAGACTGGTAGTGACGAACCCCCCCAATGCGGCCGAGTCGGGAATCCTCAAGAAGGTAGTGTAGTAGTATACTAGTTGGAACAATGTGGCTGCCAGGCCCCTTATAAACGAGGTGCGGTATGCTATGTATTGCGTACGGGGTTCGACACTGTACAGGGAAAGCTGGTTCGGACGATATTGTATTCGTCGGAACGTGTCACTGGTGATCCGTGGGCTGGTGGTTTCCTATACAAGGGACTGGGTTTAGGTACCAATACTCGAGAGGCTACTACTTTCCTGTTGGGATTAATTGCGGTCGCGTTGGTAGCATCTGTATACGTTGCTTATTACCGTCTAGTGGTGGAGCCTAGTCTCACGCCCTCCAAGTGAGTTTGTGTATTTGTCCTCTCGCATAAAATTATGAAGTCTGCCAGGTGGAAGCTTTTCCTCTCCTTAACACATATCATCACTAACGTAGTGCCTCCGGAGTTCCCTGTGACAATGAGTATTGCGGTGACTATGTGTTTGGGTCACCTAATGCGAAATAATGTCTACTGTACGGAACCGTTCCGGCTTCCGTTCGCTGGACAGGTGAGCAGGGGTGTGGTTGCTAGCGTTTACCCCTCGTGATTTCAGGTAGATGTGTGTTGCTTTGATAAGACGGGAACGATAACCAATGGGGAGATGACGTTGCAAGCGACTAAAATGCTGCCGGGGGCTAGCACTGTGGATTCGGGGAAGTAGGGCTTGGGTTGGCGATAGCGACGTCCATCTAAGCTTGGGTATATCTAGTGCATAACACTATTGGGCTTCGTGACGTGATGAGGGTACATAATTTAGCATTTCGAAGAAGTAACGGATGCGGGATTCGAACTCGCGCCCTTTCTGTTATAGAAACTTGCGTTTTTGGAAGAGCTTCTATGATTGTGAGATTTCAAAATGTTAACTTCAAAGTATTTTATAGAGTTATAAACTCTTTATATTAATCTAGTAAATTATCAAAACGCGTATTTGGGGACTTCCACGAAGTGTCGGTGAGATTTTACCCAACACTGTCTCCTTAGGTTGCTGGATCTGGTATTGTCTTGTTGTCACACTCTCACCGCTGTGGACCCTATGGCTACTGTACTAGTCGGGGACCCTCTAGAACAGGCCATGTTCACGGCAGCTAGGACTGCTACTAATGCGGCTGGTAGGCTCCTAGGAGGGGGCGAGATTATACCAAAATGAATCGGCTGATTTACGGTATCGTGTCTTTTCACTCAGCTATATATCTTCCTGGAAGTGGGCCGCCGACGTTCCAGATCTTCGGTACGCAGAAGTACACCCAAATGGCTAGGTTCCCCTTCAACAGTGAACTGCAGCGTATGAGCGTGGTGATGAAGTAAGGTTCCATGGAGATGGTCATTTGCTCCTGTCGGACATGGTGTCAGGCACGAGAACGGCCCTGCTAGTGAGCTGCTGGTATTGAGCAAAGGCAGTCCTGAGATGATGGAGACTCTTCTGAAGGAGGTGCCTCAAGACTACGAGGAGTAAGCTGTTGGGTGCGAAGTGTAGAAGTTACGGTATGGTTACACAGGACGTACCAAGATCTCGCCGGAGAGGGCCTTAGAGTAATCGCTGCGGCTTATAAGCGTGTGAGCAACCATAGTGACACGAGTGATAGAGAGGAGGTTGAGAAGAACCTGCACTTTGTGGCTTTTATTGCATTTCGGAACGAAGTCAAAACGGGGACTATTAAGGCTGTGAAGCATTTAAAAGAGATGGGCAGGAAAGTGTAGGTTATTGACCATTTTTAATCCTTAGTTTTCATCTCGGTGTTGTCAGACCTTTGTGTATGATCACTGGTGACCATCCGTCCACATCTTGTGAAGTGGCCCAGTCTGTTGGTCTCAAGTCGACTGAATCTGATGGTGTGTTGTTATTGTCCGATGATGCTTCCGAGTGGCGACCACTATTCGATTCTGAGGACTACTCTGTGTCACTAGATTGGGGATTCGAACACAGTGATGAGTACACGTTGTGTGTACAGGGCAAATCGGTTGGGGCCCTACTTGAAAAGCCGGACATTGACTTGACCAAGATCACAGTCTTCAGTCGTATGTCTCCGGTCCATAAGGAAGATGTCATCAAGCGGATGGTCGCTGACGGCAGGGTTACGCTCATGTGCGGAGATGGCACGAACGACGTTGGAGCTCTCAAAGCGGCCCATGTTGGCATATCGTTGTTGTCATCGGACTCTGGTCCTGTGTCGAGGAAGCGAAAGCAACAACTACGTGATGCAGACCTCCATGGGCCACCTATTGCGAAGATTGGCATGGACGCTAGTGTGGCGGCCCCCTTCACTTACCGTGGGGAATACATCAAATGTGTTCCCTTCGTGCTTCGATGTGGTCGGGCGGTCCATTCTGTGGTGATGACCATGTACAAAATACTCGCATTGAATTCGCTTTTGGGAGCGTTCAGCTTGTCGGTGCTCACCCTCCACGGAGCGAAGTTTGGCGACTTTCAATCAGCGGTGGAGGGCATTGCGGTATCGCTCATTTTCACAGCGATGGGCCGCTCGAAACCGGAGAGCCGCTTGTCGCAGTTCAAACCAGTGACGAGCATTTTCCATTGGAGTGTACAACTCTCACTGGGTTTGCAGTTGGTGACACATGTCGTTCTACTGCTGGCCGGGTGGAAGCTCGCGGTTTCATATACCTCTGAGGAGTCCGTAGATCTAGAGTCAGCATTTGAGCCAACTTTGTTGAACTCTCAAATGTTCATTCAGACGGCCGCGTGCCACTTCTCCGCATTTCTGGCCAATTACGAGGGGCCGCCTTCTATGAAGCCGATGAAGGCAAACCGGCCGTTGTGGATGGGTCTCATCGTTGCAGTGAGTACGATTATTTTCGTGGCGAGTGAAGCTTCTCCAGATTTCAACGAGTTATTATCTATAGTGCGGTTCCCTGATAACGAGGGTTACCATCGATGGTCTATGTTCCTGGTCATTTGTCACTTTCTGCTTCCCGTATGTGCCGGTCGTTGGTGTATGCATGTCGAGAAGTCTGCGCAGGGCTACGAACAGAGATGGTTACTGTGAGTATTGCGAAGATAGTTGATGCCTCTTTGAAGTGCCGTCTTCATCACGCAGTACTCGACGCTTCTATGTGTACTTTCTTCATTTCATCTCGTTTTGAGTTGTGGAGAGTATCACCATTATTGTCTTCTAACAAAACGACCATCATTATGGAAGAGCTTGCCACAACCAGATCATGTAGGTGGCCAAATGTTTATACTAAAATTCTCCGTGATGAAGTGTTACATACTTTTCACTTCTTACATATCTCGCACTTATCATGCATCGCGATGATGAAAAAAACACAGCTTGTTTTTTTCTGTAGTAAGACAGAGTGCCCTTCACATCAACACTGAAATGATTACCGACGAGTTTCATCAGAATCATTAGTACAACCCAAAACGACGATGAGCGAAGGAAACGCTTCCACTTCAGAGATGTGATACATGTGGACCATGTGGACGACCGAGCATTTAGATATATAGTATAAATCGATGATGACTGCGAGACTCAGCCAGAAATAAACGTTTATATAGTCGGTTGGGGGCATTCCCTTGATATGACATGCAAAGATGTTGCCGCTAATGTGAATCGATAAAAACACCAATTACTTGGCTTTGCAGTATTGGGTCTCTTATAAATAACATATGCATTGTGACTACTGCGGCGTACGGTCCGGATTCACCGGTTGTGATATAAAGGAGAAAGGGGATACTGAGAGGTCCTCAACTGAGGGGGCATATTCGTGGCAATAGCCTGTTGGGTTAGCGAAGTCATCAGTGAGCCCTCTAAGGACTGACTCCGCAGCAAAGAGTGCGGGCGAGTAGTCGTCGTTATCGACAGGATTGCCACTATCAACCGTGAAAGGCCCAGGCTCGACCGCAGGAGTGGCAGCAGTGCTCGCTGGAGATGACCATTCGTAGGTGAAGAAGTCCGAAGTGATACTAGACCGTCTCGAATCTGAACAGACGATGACCGTATCGATCTCGAAGGTCTCAATGGCTTACCTCCTCCGCACTTGTCTGCCTGGCGCTCAAACACTTGAACGCTGATGGGCCAACCAGCTACAGTGTGCTGCGATAACGCGAGTATATTGGAAACCGCCATGGGAGACTTCATTACGACAAAGCCCATAGAGGCGGGACTGACACGAAGTAATGTGGGGGCGACAAGTGCGGGGCTCACCGAGCCTTGCCCGGGTGGGGGCCGACGGACTTCTGGCGCCTCCACGGCAATAAGAGAACCTTCTTGACTTCGCCGAACCCAGAGAAGTACTGCTCTAGAATACTCGCTGATTGGAAACTAAAGGAGCATTCAGGGAAGGTACCAACGATGAGCCCACCGCAGTTTATGAATCTTCCTAACGATGAATATACAGGCTTCTTGTTCTTGATCTAGCTGCTTCAAAAGCTCAGGCAGGCAGTAGCCGCCGCCGACCACAGGAGTGCCGTCGAACATTGCCGCTGGAGTAAGTAACAACGCACTGTCGTTTCGGTCAGGAGTACGAGAATCTGCCAGAAAGCACACATTACTAGTCAGTGACAGTTGCAACTTACCGTAGTCCTCGGGTCGAACGAGTTGGTACTCAGTGAGGAGCCGCTTCAACTGATGGTTTTGCTCCTCGAGCTCGCGAGACCGGCGGCGTTCGTCTTGAAGCTGTTCTTGAAAGGAGTTACAAGCCACAATGAGAGCTGCTTCGTTCAGATGCTGCGGAGTGTACATATATAGATAGCAATATGAATGAAGACTGGTTGGCAGTCGCTACGAATAGTCGTCGTTCGCCGAGTCGGCTCAAATCGAAGGAGTATCTTTGCGTTGAGTATTTTCAAGTAGTTGTAAGATGTGCAAGAGCGGAGTATCTATAGGCTGTGAACAACGTAGTTGGATGCTCCCGCGGCATCTAGGTGTATCCCGAAGGGTATGCGATATCTACTGTCGCAGAGGCACGGCTCTGGTTCGTCGCCTGATGCAAAGTGTACGGTTCATGCAACTATGTTCCAACTCAGCGAAAAGAGACAGCAGCTCCGCCCTTTGCCTGTAGGGGTGGGAGGGACCAATGGGACCGAGTGCCCCGATGCATGTCTGTCCAGATCTACCAGGTTTCGGCGGAGGAGTGGTATGACACTCAAGGCGGTAAAACACAGGTCAAAATATGATAAGTCAATGATTTTTCGGGATCCCCTTCACCCGAGGGTTCTCGCGGTTGACAACAGTGCTGTGCTGTGTAATGTTTGCGGTATTTGAGTTTCGACTTTCTGAGACCGTCTAATACCAACGGCCTCGCCCCTTCTTGTCGTGGTGACTACTACGCCGGCAAATGGTCTTGTTGTTGCCGAAAATGACAAGGGCCCGACGCTAGCTCGATTCACCCGGCTTGATAGTGTCAGGATGACAGAAATTCGCCCTGGCATGTCAAGTTGATCATGACCACCGAAAGCGGCCAGATGTCAACAGTGAACTGATTGTCGATATATATTCGTTATGGGTAAACTTGGATCGTCCAACATTTTTTATAAAGCCGGTAACAGCCGCAGCGCGCTCCTTCGCAATATCCTCGATGCGCACACAAAGAACATCTGCTTTGATTTGAGTGGAGGTTTTAAGGTTATGCTGGCGGACTTGAAGACGGAAAGATGTTCGCGGACATGATGTTGGTAACTAAGACAAGGTCAATCCGGCACACGCTGTATTTGATCCTTTTCTTTCAGTCCAAGAATTCTTTGATATCTCCGATCAGCTTTAAACCGCTTCATGCAATGATCCGTCCCATTCCTGTGTGTCGTTCTGTATGTTCCCCATATACATATCACAATTTATATCCTAGCGCTTTGTGCGACAACTTAGCGCACGCCCAGCCATGTATTTTGACAGTAGTTTCTAGCTACACTATTGTACTAACTCATATCAGAATGCTCGCATCACTCCAGAAAGCTGCTACTACTACCGCCGCCACTGCCGCTCGAATGGCTGCCCCGGCTGCTCGCCGATTCGCGGTAAGTGCGGTGAGTTGTGACGGCCGGGTATTTCTGTCCGGTTTAGGTCACAGTTGCCGGCTCAGAGGCTGCTGCCAAGCAGCAACTATCCACTGCTTATCCTCCTCTCAAGGTTGCGTGGTTCACCGCTTCTTGGTGCGGTCCTTGCAAGCAAGTGACTCCTTATGTAAGTCATAGTGGAACTCTACTGTTTCGGATCTGCCTTGTGTGTTGGATTCCTGGTTGTTTTCTGTGTCCGAATTGTTGCTTTCTCAGATTGAGAACCTTGCGAAGAACAACGAGAAGGTGTCTTTCATCAAGATCGACATCGATGACTTTGATGATATGGCTCAGGAGAACAAGGTCATGTCCGTGCCTACGTTCGCCTTCTATAAGGATGGCAAGGAGGTAGGAATATCCCAGTCCAAGTTCAGTTTTTTCCACTGTGCTGATATATGTTCACCGCGGTATCTCAGGTTCAACGTGTGACCGGAGCTGATCCTGTGAAGATTGAGGAGATTGTCAAGCAACTATGTCAGTAAATGGCTCAGAGTAACCCCTACGGTGGGTGATAAAAATTTGCTCTGCCGCGTTGGATTTCTTGGTAACAATCCCTTGATGTTATGTGCCATCGTTTTCGAATCAATGAATACCATTTATTGTCTGATTCTGACCATACTGAGTGTTTAGTTGTTCGAGTGGGATTGACTGGTCCGTTGATTTGTGAACATTCGTCTCGAATCCGAATAGAAAAGCTTATTAGCTATCGATGTGCTAAGAAAAGTGACGGAAAGCCAATCTTTCGGAGAGCGGTTAGAGAACAACTCGAATTTAGGATTTAAACGTTAAACTATACAGTACCTTAGTGGAGTTATAGAACTTGCACTCCAGGATTCAAATCCAGTATAGCTGGACAGTCCACCCATCGGTTTTTCATTTCTTGATGACTCATCTAATATTTTGCGGCTTGGTTAAACTAGCATCGATATAAAATCGTATGAAAGTAGTTCGGTCGACTGAAGAGACACTGCTCATGTCCAGAATACTGTTACTAGGCGACTCTTTATTGATCGGCATTCGAGTTGTGGTACTCTAATTGATTCAGATGTCCAGGAGTACAACTAGAAGAACACAACAAGTTATAACTGTCATTCACTATTATTATAACAGACAGTTTGGGTCTTGAATTGCTGTAACGGCAGTTGTAACAGCAGACTACATCGTAGCCATCTGATTATAGAAACTGCTCTAGAACATCTCCGCTTATTAACCAAAATGAACCGAGGAACGAAGCTGGACGGGGCCCAACCTGAGAAGGCCACTTGACCAAAGCGTGCCTTTGACGGACCTACCACCACTCCACGCCTTTTTATAACGACCGAGCCTTCGATGGCTGGACTAGAAGATTTCTGTTCTTCCCTCTGCTTCACAGCTTCGGTGATATGAGCTATAGTGCTGAACTCTCTTGGTTTCAGCCAGAGCTTGAGCTGAGATGAACAAGGTCGCAGGTTCAATCCCTGGACCTGCCGTTTTCTTACCAAATGCCTTTCCGGCAAAGACGTGTGGTCGTCCATAACTCCGATCAACTCATTCACGGAGCCCTCCAAAAGCAACGAGCCGTTCTTGCGTATCAACTCGTGAGTATTTATGATACCCTAAAAGCACCATACGAGTCGTAGCGATATACGCCTCTCTTCAACTCACCTCAGTGGAGCTCTCACCGTCCGCACCGGGACCAACGACGAGGAAAGCCAACTTCCCATTTCGTTTTCGTGAGATATCGAGGCACAAGCGCAGGGAATCTGTGTCTCTGCTATCGCCAACGCCGCCGTAGATTTCCGTGACATCTACGTCGCCCATACGTGGCGCTCCCTGATAACCGGGAGAGATTAAAGGGAAACCGAAAATCTACGAAAGTTCAACTTACCGCTGGCAATGAACGCTGAGTATAAAACTTCATTCCGTCCCCGCCCGTATCAACTAACAGAATTGGCTCAACAACAGCGGGATTTGTTGGGCAGACGAGGCGCCGTAGGAGACCTCGAGAAGCCGGGAAAAGTAAGCTCTCGGATGGAGGGACGACTACTAGGCCGTAACTGACGCGATAAACAATTAAAAAAAGCCCGATCAACTTGATGCGACGAACGACTGCGACTAGAGGGACACTCATAGCATGGCATCACTCCTATTCGAGCGAGAATAAAATGTGAACGACAGTGGGAAAACATGTACATGCTCAACTACATGTGTTAGTGACAATATGAAAATTCTAAGGAAATATCTTATTGTTTTTTGTACATTTCTACCCCAAGTCGTGCGTGAACAATGAGGAAACTCTTCAGCTCAGTTGAGGAAAGCGACCAGATTTTCCAACACTAGTGAATATTCCTAGCACCTCTTCACTTGGGAGTTACCTTTGTATTGTAACGCCCTCAATGACTACTGGGTTGGCGGTAGTGTATAGGAGACCGTCATCCGAACCATCACTCGAAATGGGTGTAACACACTCGTTTTCACAGTATGCTAAGGAAGGCTCTCGCTCGGCGTACTCCCACGCACCCAAGGAGGTCTTCTGCCAACTCTTGTACGGCTTCCCAGTGTATCTGAGGAAAAAATGATAAGAAGGCAATTTCGTGGCGCGCGGTACTTTTTCTTCGTCTGTTCTCGAGATTGAGATGTGAAAACTTCCGTTTCATAATTGGGCCTCTCTCGATCGTATAACCCCGCAAAGGCGGTGATGACAGTGATGGTCTTCAGCGAATGCTTCTTGCAACCTGAGAACAACAGCAGCAGTGCGAATCAGTTTTTAAATATATCTTCGCTTCCCTCAGTTTAGCTCAAGAGTTTCCTTACGGGGCAGAACTTTCGAAGTTATGTGAAAAATTTTGGAGTTTCGTGAAAATTCGTATTTCTCGTGGTTTCAGTACACATCTATACTCGTAGAGTGTACAGAGACCCCCTAAAAAATAAAAAAATTGAAAAAATGTAAAGAATTTTCTAAAATTTTCTCACACATAGTTGACCATGCGCATATCTTCCCGCACTAGCGCACAGCGAAGAACTTACTAACGAGTGAAACCGCCAGGAGCCTCGCCGTCTCCTGATCCGATCCTCCTCCACCACCAAAGATACAGAACGAGGTAGAGTCCCCTACAAAGTCTGAAAGGGCTGTCACTAGACTATTAGACATTTAAAGGAAAGGGAAGAAGAAGAAGAGGAAATTGGGCCTCAAACACATCTGAAAAAAGTAGTCTTACCGTAATCTGAGTGAAAAAATCCGGTACTACCCCGGGGAAAAACGTCCGAAGCCCCCTCAAAACAACACGGATAATTCAACATAGGAGACCACAGTATATCATGAACGAGTAATCATTCATTGAGCGCAACACATTTGAAAAAAGTAGTCCGAGTGAAAAAATCCGGTACTACCCCGGGGAAAAACGTCCGAAGCCCCCCTCAACACAACCACACGGATAATCTAACACAGGAGACCACAGTATATCATGAACGAGTCATCATTAATCGCTGAGCCCTCTTATCAGCTCTGACCAGTTGGACTAGTATATTGCACAAATCCACGAATAGATCCCTCCAGACTGACACATAATCGTTCGCCTCCGACTGTGCCAACGATTTAGCGTTGTCAAGGATCTGGTAGGAAAGAGTAGTAGCCTCCGAAGCGGTGTAGGGAAATATGCACATAGCCAGCTAGGAGACAGTCGCGAGAATTTTGAAAAAAATGTGGCAAGTCTCATTACCAATGAGACTTCCCATATTTTCCGGGTAGAAGTGTCCATAAGCCTACGAGTCATTGGTTTATATACACTTCTACCCGAATTTGTATGCAAACTGCTATAGCTGGCGAGAAGACTCGGCTGAAATCATTTTAAAAAAGCGAACGTATACTCCAGCACTCCTCCTACTTCGAATAGAATGCTAGTCAGCTGTGCTGGTCTGTCCCATACGTTCTCACTAGTAGCCACCGCATTCGATGCTGCGGCCACAGCGGTCGCCAGGCATGCCCTGGAGCGATGGAGGGCGGCCAGCTGCTCTTCTACTATCACATTCTACACAAGGAATATTTAGTATTATATATGGGAATATATGTTTGGTTTCCTAAACTGAGCTCGTGAGTTTCTTCACTATACTATGAGAAATTCACAACATTTTGGGTATAAGTATACAAAAATGAACAAAAATTTCCTCAAAATTTCCATATTCCTAGCAACACGTTAGTAGTTGACCATGTGCATATATTCCCACACTGATCATCATAGGTACGAGAGGGTTCATATATGGAGATATGATGATATTCTATATAAATATTCGATGCCTCTTATTGGATTTTCACCACCCTAGTGATATGAAAAAAATAGTGAAAAACAAATTTCACGACTACTGCATATCACCGCGAATATTGCATTCTTCATCGACTTCAACGTCACTTAGAGTAAAACGGGTGAAACTCCATTAAAAGTACATAATAATAACTATAGATATATAAAATGGATTATAATACCACAAAATCAACAACTACGAAAAAGAACCATCAGAGGTGATAGATAATTATCAAAGTCTCCTACACCGATTTAGTATTATTATTTTTATTACACTATCACTGACATTTTTCCTCCGCGTTTCCGCATCGTCCCTTCTCATGCTCCTCTCAGCCTTCAAGACTTCCTAAGCAAACACTCCCTACGACGAACTCGTGATAGCAGACCCACCTCCAGTCGCTGGACATTCCTCGACACTTTTTCCAATTCCACTTCCCGAGACAACGCCAACTCCTCAGCGGCCGCTCGCCTGATCAGAAGCTCCTCAACATGCGGCAATACCCTTGTCGTCGTGGAAAACAAAATCACTACACATTGAGTATTTCCAATTCACAATTAAATACTGTCATACCGCTCCTCGGCCAATTCCACCTTCTTCAACAGCCTCTCCATCTCTAGGTCCTTCCACTTCGTCTGCGATTGACCCCTCATAGACTCCTGCTCTCCAGGACTCTCCTCCACACCTTTCCTCACGGACGAGTCTAGTGTCTTGAAATTGTCTTCAACACATTTCTTATCACCACAAGCATCATAATTCTCCCCTATATTGTTCTCCTCCTGCTCCTCTGGCAGCATCTCATCCTTCTCGACGGTACCTTCACCCACTAACTCTGCGGACTTCTCATAGCGCTCATTCCCAGAGTCTATGAGCTCTGAGGCCATCAGCATCCGCACTGCTGGTTCCTTATCGACCGGCCCAGCCTCTAGTGCGATAACAAGGTCTTCATCATCATCACCCAAAGAGTGGTGGGCTTGAGCATTACCGGGTACTCCCGAGGACCAAGAGCTGCGATGCTCAGTATAACGCGACTGAATATCCTTTCGAGCTCTCCAGAATCTACGACAGATATCAAATGCACTACTTCCTCTACCAAAACTCACACGTTAAATCGCCCTACAAAGCTGCCATGATCAACTTCATCGTTGACACTTCCAAAGATATCATTAGCAATCCAGGCCACCAGCCCGGCTGAGGGTTGTGGTAAGGACTCCTGCTCGAACAAGGAGCGGAGGAGGGTAGCAAAACCTCCTCGTACACGTAGACCCCCTGTCACCGGCTTGTTGTCTCTGTGACGGATATAGAACTACCAATAAAAACGAATAGTTAAAAATATCATAACACAGCGGAGCGGAGCAGATTGGAAAAGCGAGCTACTACCAAGTTACATCCTACCGACCAAGCTCTGACCCAAAATGACTTCTCCAACAGCAATAAGACTACAGAGTTACACTGAGCGATCCGATTCTGGAACTCAGGATTCATCCAGGATAACCAACGATGACCTTTAATTTCTAAACTTGGCTCACCCCAACGACTTCTATCCTCCAACCCATTTTACATCCCACAGGTCCTCGATCTCCTCCCGGCTCAGCTCCTCAGGCATCCCAAAGACGACCCATCCTAACGATACAGCTTCGCTCCGCTCAACACAAGCGTTCGAATGATCACAGAAACGCCAATGAGAACATCACCGGTGCTTCTTTTCCTCCTCCGCCACCTCAGCCTTCGTGTGGCTTCCTGCTGCAACCAACGCCTGAAAAAATACAGCAATGGTAATATTATCATCTTCGCTCCGCTAGAAGATTTCTATCAGCTACTAGGTGCTCCGAACATGAAAGTGATCGATGGGCTTACGACTCCGGTGATGATAGAGGTAGCCCCCATGAGCCAAGTAAAAGACATCCTCTCTCCGAAGAAGACCGCGCCGAAAATGGAAGAGAATAGGAAGTTGCCACCAAAGTTCATCACAGTAGCTTGCAATGCTGTTCCTGCAAGGACGACAGAGATCCCTGGTTCGATCCCGGCACCCTACGTTTTTGCAGAGCTTCAATGTAATAGGACATCATGGACGCGTTAGACGCTAGAGAGAGTACTATAAAGACAGCCCTCAACATATACCCTGCCACAGGGTGGACCTGTATCGCAGCTTTATACCTGATCAAACAACGACACGCTTTGCTCGAGAAAAAATACGGAAAGAATACTTTTCCGGAAAATTTTTTAATTCTTTCACGACGCTGAAGTCACAAGAAAAGTAGATACACACTAAGTTGCCGAACGTCCTCAAGACGAATACATTCGCTCCATAAGGACTACTAGTAGAAGGTCTGTTGTGACAGAGGAGTGGTACGAGGATCTACCCATAGCCTTACGCTAACGACCCGTTGGTTGTGTCGAAG
This sequence comes from Perkinsus marinus ATCC 50983, assembly GCF_000006405.1. Classification (NCBI taxonomy): domain Eukaryota; phylum Perkinsozoa; order Perkinsida; family Perkinsidae; genus Perkinsus; species Perkinsus marinus. The sequence goes on from NW_003200768.1 coordinate 271,678, forward strand.
CCAACCTTGGCAAACACTGATGCCGCTGCAGCGCAAAGGGATGATATGAGATTAGGGTCGAGCATTATAAAGGAGATCGGGACAGATGATGACGCAAGCAGGATCAGAAGACACAATAGACGCCATCGTGTTGTTGAGAAGACTCGACACCGGCAACTCGCGCAAACGATGGGTACAACAATGGGAGAATTGATGTTAAATGCCAACTCTCGCAGATGCCAAAGCTCTAAACCCCACAACAAGGAAACCGCTGTAGTAGTCCTCATCTAAACTCTCCACGCCTAAGCTCCACAGAGTGTATAATTACTGTGAATATATCTATTGTCGGACGCACGGTAAAAGCCGGTATGAAAATCATTAAGAATAGATCTTGACAATCTTCTCATCATCATCACCAAGGCAAACAGTGAGGTCTCTACATCTATTTACATACCCATCGAAGGGCCACCCAAAACTCGTGTAACGATGTGCATAGTACTGGTACTAGCAATGTATCTATATTATTATAATAGGTAATATTCATAAGATGCTCCATACATACACGAGGACCTAGGCCTAGCCTCCTCCCCCATCGGCTACTGGCACCAACACAAGCAGACGCTTCGCATTGGAAGCATTTCATAAATCTCACCGACTGTAGGCCATGCGGGGAGAGATATTTCATGCTAGCTGGAAGAGTCATCGCCTTCTGGGAGGATGCGGAAATTCGGATGGGGTAGAAATGTGAAAGAGGTACAAGGTATTCACGTAGGAGATATGTGAGTGATCTATGAGCACATGAAAACCCAAGGAAGAGTAGGTTTCGAAAACCCATGGGCGTTCCTCCTGATTGTAATTATTACCTAATGCTCGAGCTCAGTGGGGCACTGGAGTTCTCCGCGAGGATGCCCACCAGGAGCGAGTGCGTCCCATGTGCGCCTGTGCTATCCACAAACGCATGTACTTCGTGTCGATTCATCGCGTGCAGTTACCCAGGTTTTCAGGGGCATTGAAAAGTCAATCCAATTCCCACTATCAATATTTTCCCCACCGTCCTTCGAGATGGTAGGTGCAGTCAACTGAGCTCAACCGAGATGATACCTGCTATATTAAATTAGCAGGTAGTCGTACCAGAAGCCCAGACACCAACATCGATCGGGGTCAAGTTCGACCCGAGTAGCGCTCCAACCTCGAGGTCGATCGTTCTCAAGTCAGCAGCCTTATTGAAGGCAAGCGAAGTGCCACCGTTGACTTTATAAGAATCGAGGATGAACACGCAATAGTCCCTTCTTTGGTTAGGAGGCAAGCAATTATCGGGAACCTCCTTCACCACCAGCATACGGAGAGAACGTCGCTCAGAGCTCTGGGTCGACTTGCCGATGGTATGGTTAACCATGAAGGCATCAGCGCAAACGAAAAGTAATCCTTGTCATCAGACTGATGATGATTATATTGGGAATTGTTGTGGCCTTGAAGGGCTTCGTTGACTAGGTATCATCCTCGCAGTCCTGCCTGGCTCCAGGAGTATTATTCATAACTTTGGAGTGAGAAAAGAATGAAGCCTCGATCGTCAGATGATGGCGTACAAGCTATACTATACTGAGCTAGCTCCTCCGGATCATGACAAGGTGTGTCATATGATAAAACGTTCGTGTGGACTGAGCTTCATGCGGCCGAGGACGTGCAGGACCTGCACTGCAGGTAAATGCAAGTAGACGACATATAATCGAACAATCACTTCATAACTCGCGATATCCTGTTCTGGCGACAGTCGTTAGGTCTCAGGCCCGAGCGTGCCAGTTGGATGGCCAGAACGGCCATGCTTCGCGAAAATTGTGGATATAAATAGTGGGAGGGGGCGTTTGTTCGGATACTCGCTTCACGTAATCCGTTAGACTCACGTGAGTGGGTATCAGAATCGACGATCAACTCACGATTCGCATAGAGCACGCGAACCAGGGTTGTCGAAAGTGGAAATTCGAGAAATTTCCGAAATTTCAGACATGAAATGCAACTAATGGAAATTTCGCATATTTAAGGAAATCCAGGAAACAGATAAATGAACAGATAATCAGCCCATTCCTAGTACGTCGAAAACTTATAATTCAATCACAAAGGTGAACGTTATACATAATACCGCATACACTACCAGGACCGACCGAAAGAAAAATCGATTATAATGACGCGCGCCAAGTGATAAAACCGTTTCAGAACATCGTAATCGTAAAAGTACACTACATCAGCCCCTGCAGCTGCTCAGCACGGTATAACTCATCATGAGACCATCACTATTACGATGATTGTCTTATTTCCCACTCTCATACTCCCGTCTTTAGACCTCTCAGAGGATCTGAAAAATGACAGATGACCCAGCCGGAGGTGTTGCACAGCTGTACTTGTCACAAACTCAAGATCCCAGTTTAAAAGGATGAATTGGGTGATGAATGAGCAGTATATAGAAGACTTGTATATAACACCAATACTTCTAAAGGGGTTTTACCCCAACAAGAATGACATGGTTCATGTCGGATATACGATGATGATATACTTGCGGTGAGCGAACAAAGTGTCAACGCGAACACTCAGGGACTCTGAGTCAGGGTTCCGCAGTAGTGCTGGGGGAGACAGAAGGAAGCGAAGTAGTAGTTGTGCTGGGCTCTGCGCAAGAGCAGCTCACAGGAAGACCATCGCAATCTTGGGAAGTGTCGCCTGAGAGACATATACACAGCGTTGGAGAGAATCACATCTTACTATGGTAGCAGATAGAAGAGTCCAACCCATCGGTCCACGCTAGACCGTAGCAAACACTGCCGAGCTCGTTGCCAACAAACTGCCAATCCTTGCAGTAGGTTCCCTTGGCCTCTTGAGCTTCCGCGCCGCTGATGTAGGAGGGGTCCTTGTACATATCATACATCTGACAGGAGATTTGAGATGCTTGAAAAGAGATTAGTTCCCAACCTGTTGACAGTAACTAGTCCCATAAGAGCAATCTTGAAGAGATCGGAGACCGTCCACAGAGGCCAATACCACCAGAATGGAGAGCGGAGCAAACATGCCGAGCAAAGGAAGCTACCATGAACCGAGTCAATGCCACATGCGGGTACAAGGAGCGCTTCAGGTTTTCCACATGGTGAGCACAAGTTTTGAACACCAGCAAACTACCTGGTCTGCTTACATTACCACCTAGGAGGAGTGTACACAACGCGTGTAATGCAGTGCAAAAGATACTTGTACTATGAAACGGAAGATACGGGGAGATTCGCTTTGCCCGCGCACGCAGGATTCGTTCTTAATGCACTCACATGCAAAGTTCGGATGCAAGGGAACTCTTTGGACAGTCTGTGGTTGCTTCGAGTATACTCCCCATCGCAGAACCTTAGCATTACATGCTTCTTAGCACTTCTAGCACTACTTGCTACTTAATCTTAAAGATGAAGCATATTATGCATATTAAGCATGTTCTTCACCTCATGTATAAGGAAAACCGGATATTATCCGCTTTTTCGGCTCGTGGACAGTCACCTCAACGATCCATTGACAACGAGTACCATCTGACGGCTCAGGGAGGTATGTTCTTACGCTCGACATGATATAACCTCCAAGGTTCAGAGCCTAACTTCTATTAGGGAAGACACTTAGATAATGGGGGCGGCAGTTGAGAAAGGCGACTATACTGTATCTATGAATCTCTCTCAACTCATATGGGAAGGCTCGATCTCCAAGAGACCGAGCCTGAAGACTTCACATGAGGACTTCACATCCTACTCCGTCTCGGAAACCATTGTTTGCTTTCATGGATCCAATGGCAAGCTACGACGCGAACGCGTACATATTAATAATATGTACGCGTATATCTACTATATCTCGACCTTCTATATCGACGCACTTGCACTCACCCCTCCATTGTTTCGTGCACTCCGTGAGTGCCACTGACAAACGGAACTGTTCCGTTCGTTGAGTATCACTAGGTCAGGGTTTGTATTGAATTGGTCTGAGCTCATCCGGCCCCTTACTAGTTTGGTCTGGGGACTGTTGAAGTGGTCTGAGTTTTTAGCAATTTGGTCTTGGAATGGTGTAGAGGGAGGTTGAGAGGATGCGGACAATGAACCGCTGATATCAAGCTCGATGCTTGTATCCGAAGAAAGCAAAAAATCTCCTGACAAATTTTATCAGATAGAGCTTGAGAGCTTTCGCCCAGCTATCACACAACCGATCATGGTGCCCAGAGACGGTGACATGAGTAATCAATGTAGTGGTTTTTGTAGAAGAGAAAAACATCCAATGAGCTGTAAGAGATGAGTTGGGATTACTGACTTCAACGAGCATGTGGGAAAATCTTCCCCATGTGCCACATGGCATGTGGACTATTCCACCGGCACGCTAGGGTCACGACCGTCAGGAAGGAAGCCAGCGCAGCGGTTACGCACACTCTTTGATGTCTTATTCGCATTTAGGGACACTCCGCGCTAGGGACACCACAGCAATGATTGCTGAGGCTTTCGACAGCGCTCAGGGCTACATGTGTCGTGTCGATACAACTTGTATCATACAAGGTTGGGAGCCAGAGTTTGATTCTCCTCCATGTGTCGACATCGACCTTTATTACCGCTTCATAAGCGTTGATGTAACTCGCTCAGCGAGTCTCGCTGAATGAAGATATGAATCTGATATAAAGAACGAAGGTACATGAGAGATGTGCAGCTCCTCGCCTTTTCGCTTCACGCCACTCAGGAGCATTTTGGTCTTCCTTGGCGCTGAAACCGAGAGTGAGGAGGCGAAGGCGACTTGGTGGGTCCACATTACCCAAGATCGTCACTGGCAGACCGCACCCAGTTCTCTTATATGTATAGTCAATTGCAACAGCCGTGGAATTCCCATGCCTCTGTAGCAGGCTCGATGTCGAAAAGTAGCCGTAGAGTGCGTTTCCTGCATCATACGAGGCGCAGAAGGCCGCATTGTCATTGTCAATGCGCATTGAGCCTCGGATTGGGCATTCAGACATCAGATCATCTCTGAAACACTCTAACCGACTGGATGGTCGTCGATTTCTCACTTCTTTACTTCCACTTACAAAGCCCCCTCGTAGCTGAGGATATCGTCGAACTTGCAGCACAGCTGGTCTAACACGATCTCGTAGTCGGCGTGAAGATCGAAATCGGCGTGGAGGTCGGAAGCAGTGGCGACTGTTTGGTCGGTAGTATATCCTCAAGTGGACAGGAGGGTGCTATTCTCCATCGACTATCTAACAAAAATGATTCCTTGGCATAAGTTTACCGGCCCACGCTCATCACTTCTGATCTGACATTCCCCATGGCTTGCGAGCTGGGTCTCAATCTTGGAGTACAATCTATGGATAATTACCTGGTAGCACAGAATGGTCCCTCGAGGACGAGGATTGTCGAGCTACTCTCACCGGTGAAGTTGGAAGAGAATGATGTACATGGACTGCTGAATCTCTTTTATCGCTTGCACGAATAGTGGATCGCTCTTGAGGCCTAGGATAACCTAGGCCAACTACAACCACTCGCATGATGAGGATCACTTTGCGCTCGAAGAATCAACGGTTATCACTTTTCATTATCTCTTTTCATCTGCCTCATCTAGTTATCTGGCTGCTATAACCAGGTGCACTGCACAATGTTGGCCATAGCACTGACGTCATTTGTGATGCAGTAGCTGTATCGAATTCGGCGCTTGAATCGCTTCTTGGCTGTTGAAAAGCTCAAAAGTGTCGGTTCGAAGCTTGAACTTGAAACCATCTGCACTCTTTCGGCTCACTCTGTAGAATAGTATTATCCCAGCGAGTCGTCTCCTTGATTGCTTCGAGTTCAACCGAGCACTATCCCGATAGCGTTATATCGCACAGTGCAATTTGCAGACTGCAAACTCCCATGCAATGGGCTGGAATCCTGAGGTCCATAGAGAGCCTTATATGTGTACGAGTGTATGGAGTTACACAATGCTCGAGTGCATTGTCGATTAGAACCAGTCGCCGGTACAGACTTAAAGCGCAACAACATGGATGAGAAATTCGATCACCGTGAAGTCCACGGCATGAACCACATTAATTGTGCAAGAAGTGTTACCGGGAAGACATCGAGCCGCTATTGGAGTGCCTAACCGAATCAACTTCCGACATACAACTGGCCCGAGGTCGTCTACACAACAGTGTGGGACGGGGAGTGCATATGGATCATCATGCCCGGTGGAGGCGAGGGTGTTCCCAAAGGACGCAACTGAGCGCCCATCATCCCTTGGGACCCAGTCTGCCCATGATGGGCGCTGAACACAATAGAGGACTGCCCCGGGGGTGTAGGCAGGGTTGGACTCGGCGAACGGCTATGCGGCAGCGGTGGAGTACCCATCGGCATCAGCTCGAGCGGACTACATGAACCGACCCTTACACCGATTGCGTTCAATCGATCAAACCCTACACATCCTCGTTCGCCGACACGGAGTCCGACTGTGCCCGGGGGTTGAGTCGGCTTGGCTGTGGTCGTCGTAGCTCAGGAGCCTTAGGGTCCACAGATGAGCAGCTCCTACAGGAGGGGCCCCACCGGTTGACATCCAGCGATACCGGACATGTCCGCCATAGGAGTTGGTGATCCAGCGTTCGGTGATGCCAGTGACATATTCACAACACTTGCGCCTGACAGCATAGTGCACAAGATAAGACCGACTGAGCGACTTCCTACTCTCTACTTGCTGTAGGGCACTCTGGGAGCCACTGAAGAGGGCCTGTGGGCTGGCTGGTGCGGGAGACGCACAGTGCATTGGCTGTTGGAATAACAACTGCGGCCGAGATCATCGAATGCTCCTACCCGGTATGAGCCCGGCATGCCGGTAGCAAAGTAGTTGCCGAAATGCTGACCTCCAACGTGATGGAACACACTGATCAAGTTCGGCAGTTGATCCCCTCACGAGAGTCTCCCTCACCCATTTTGCTGTTGTTGTTGCTGCTGCTGCTGCCAGTTCAGCGTTTGCTGCTGCAGTGCGCCGGCGGCCATGTGATTGTAGATCGCCGAATTTGCCGGACTGCTAGCCGCCGGACTCGGACAATACGGTGATGGCGCACGAGTGCTCTGCCTGCACCTCATCGTGAAAACTCCAACCAGCGTGGCAACTTACCCTGATGAGCCCGGAACACTAGTCAGATTCACCGTGCTGAGTTCTGGTAGATGCGGCCTATGGTCACTGAACTCCTTCGTCCTTAACATTCTACGTGCCTCTGCTTTCTCCAAGTTTGTCACCCACATTTCCATGGCCAACTGACGGTCCTACCACACCAACCTCAAACTCAGTGAGAAAACAACAACGCGTCACGTCCTCGTCCACGGACATCTCTAGCGTGGCTCTCATAGTCTCACACTGTTCACGATTGACCGTAGGATCCAGACAGAAATCCTGGACCAGCGTAGCCTGTCACCACAGTGTCACAATTTGCCCCTATACGATCTGCCTCAGCCGCCCACCTGGTCCTTCGAGATCACTCCTCTTCTAAACAGTTTTATAGCATACATAATCAACTGCAGTGGGGCGGTTTGATGAGGCCCATTCGATGCTTTGCCTGATGATGATGTACTAAGATACGGCCCATCCAGCACAAGTACTGTCCCTCGGGTGACAATCATCAATCAAGTCGTTGGTGGCCTGCGTCAGACTTGAAAGATCCCCACCGCGATTAGTGCCTAAATACCCTCGGCCCAATACCATCCAACCGTTGTTGCTCACGCGACATCCTTCTAACTACGTGAGTCCGACAATGCATACTGTGCTGGCTCAAAACTGACACATCGAGACCATTTAGATCCAACGCACGGCGCATCGGAGACCTGCACTGAGCCTGCTGATATCTTCAGTGGGAGGACACTCTGGGTAATCTTCTAGAAGAGCCCGATTCGACGCTGGTGTCGCCCCTGCCGTCGTCCGCTGACCCGAGCGTCGCGATGATGCCGGGCTATAGCTATCGTCTGCTGAGAGGTGCTCTGCCAGAAGCTGGTGCCTCCACATTGAGCAACCAAGAAAGGCTCACCCGATACGGAGGTGTTCAAGAGCTCAGCAAAGGAGCGCGAGTCGTGGTGGCTCGACATAGGGTATGATCAACAGACACAGACTCGCACCAGCCTATCACCCAACACTATGAACACCGAAGCAGTCTGAGCAACCCCATGCACATGTCTGTGACCAGTGGGAAGGCCGATGCATATCTACCGATCCAGTTCTGTGCTGTGACTAGAGCGACGATACGCCAGGCCATTGTTGGAATATATGTTCGCTCTCCTCAGCTGAACTCAGAAGTTTCCTCATCGACCGTACTACGGTCGATGAGGAAAATGAAGTTATGGGAACTTCATGTAAGTCTTCTCGTTATGTTAAACTTCTCGGTCCTAAGGAGTCTATATACCAATTCGGGTAGAAGTGTACAGAAACCAACAATTTACCAAAATTTCGCCGAAATTTCATATCACCACCAACACATGTACTTGACCATGTGCACATTTCCCCCACACTGCGCCAGGCACGTCCAAGACCAAGAGTGTGGCGAAAGGCAGCGCAGACGCAACAAGGCTGCTCCCCATCACGAACCATGTACTGTGAGCACGACCTGTTCGACGACAGGTTGTTGACCGCCGTATGTCGGTGACTGATTGAGCCGTTAGTAGTAGGGCAGGGTGATAGGGCACAAGCAGAGAATCATCCAGGAGCTCATAATGTTCCCATGGGGAACTCATTTTGATTTTTCCACATAATTACGTATACATTCTTCCATCAATTATCATAATAGGAACATTTCCCCATTGTTACCGAACTTCTTATCTCACAAAGCAACATGAGTGTCTGAACCCAAGTACTCTGCCAACTACCAGTGGTAGTCTACCACAGTGTAACACCGGAACCATCTCGCCCCGACACTGAGATCGCATCGAACATGGTGCCCAGTGGAGCCCGTTGGTCTACAACCAGTGATTAACCAAACTATATAAACTGAGGAGTGTTTAGAAACTTGCTGCTGATCGTCGTCGCAGGCAACGACAACGATAAAAATAGTACTATAACGAAGCCCTGAATGTTACTGCGAATAATAAATCACGGCGGGATCAGAAACAGTCACACGGCGCTCTCGTCATTCGCTGACTGTGAGGAATCAAGACTAGGAAATTTAATCTGCCAAATTGGGGGTCGAGATGGACCTGAAAACTCCATAGAACGACATAACATCAACACTGAGCTCACTCGAAGGTTCCTCCTCAGGGCCTTCCACAATAGTAGGTTCCTCCAGCTCGTGAGGAGGCTTCTCCTCAAAATCCTTACTACTCCCAGCAGGCACTGTACTGGCGTTATGCACGGCATACCTGTGAAACGAATATATGTTGTTGTTGGGACATACAATCGCTTTCTTCTATCTTTCCTCACCATAGGAGCTCATATACAAATTAGGGTACAACTACACCGAAACCGATGAAAATCTCACTATATTTTCTCAAAATTTTCATATTGTCACCAAAACATATGCATATATTCCCTTCACACTGACCCGAAGTGCCTACATCTGCGCCGCTACTGCAGAACTGCGTCCGTCAACCTCACTAGCCTCTTGTCGAGGAAACATAGTCTCATCAGCAAGCCGGCCCAGCAGGTCCGTCACAGCGTGTACGTCATGCACATAATAGTGTGCTTGTGAGCCCGACTTCCGCCCCACTGTTACAGTGTATTTGCAATACACCTCTTTATTCTTCGACTGAAACAATACATCGTTTCACAGAAATATGTGTCCCTCTAGAAATCCATGAAATATACATTCCGTGATAATATGATATACCTTGCTATGATTTACGCTGCAAATAGTTCTCAAACCCAGTGCTCCAATATGGTTATACAGCTGACACGTATTGGTCATTCAACGCGGCCTAATGCTACACAACCTAGACAATGATACGTTAATTTTTGATGTACCCACAACCTAGTTTGCGGATGAACATAATACGGTCATATAAAAGCCTGTTAGTTCGCATAACAATGACCCTCAGACCAGCGAAGTGATAAACTACCAATAAAGAGAACAGCAACAAGGCCTACCAATCTGCTCGGCGACTTCTTCTTTTTCAGCATTCTCCCCTGGCCGACTACTCCCGACGACGGGTCCGACGCCCGACTAGCCCTAGTCGCTCGGGAGGAATATCTCATCCACATACGCTGAGTGAAGGTGTTCTCAGCCGAGACTGGGCCGGTAGCTGGGGTACTCTGAAATCACACAGTAAACTTCCCTCGAAAAAATAACCCCACTTCAGTGCGTTGTGGCCCCGACTCCTCCTCAGAAGAAGACTCCCGCTCAACTCCACTCGAACGAACTATTCCAACACCAGGAACGAACTGTGCGTGCTCTAACGAGTCTGGATGCGCAGTCAGAGACACCGACATAGAATTCAATGCCTCAAACATATACCTGATACCACAAACATCACTAAAATTACCAACAACTTCATTATCTCACTCATCACTGCGATCATCTCCAATACACATAACGAAGTCTGGCGATTGACCATTTCCCGAAGTCGCCAATTCAGCTAATATGGTCTGGACCGCCAAACCTTTATTCACTCCTCTGAGCTTAGCCTGAGGGGCCAACACTAAATCGCCTCTTCCTATTGGAACACACTTCACTACCTCAACATAGCCCTTTCCCATAGTAACCTCAACATCATAGCCCTTCAAATACTCCTCAAGAGACGAGTATAAATTCTTCGCCTATATGAAAAAGATACTACGATAAAAAAGGCGGAGCGAAGCACCAACCTGATGCAGACCAAAATCAGGATCAGTGTCCCTAAACTGCCATACCAACGCGGATCCCTTATTCTCCACAAACGAATTTTGCGTCCGTGACACGTACCTATCGCCAAAAATGCCTATAAACTAACACGCCCCAAAACACCCTTACTGTCGCATGAGCTCTCCAGCTAGAGCCTTCCACTCAGCTTTTTTCGCGTCAGCCTCCGAGGCCTCGGGCAAGAGGCACACCCATCCATCAGGACCCACAGGGGAGGGAACATGAGACTAACGACAACCATCGTTAATCACATTGTCGATTTCTGCCGTTACTACTTCCTCCTCTTTCCCTTTCCCCGGCGTGTGCCTCTTCATACTGTTCGGGGGCAGTTTCCAGTAGTACCCATGCTCTGCGGCTAAACCAATGTTGCGGACAGATCCAAACCACTCCTACAGAGAAATATCATCGTTATCAATAGAGTTCCACCCGTGATATGAAAAAAAACTAACGAATGATATATTTCATGACTACCGCATAGCGCGAATATTGCGTTCTAATACGACATTTCACGTGAAATGTGTGAAACGCCAATACCATGAACTAACCTGTAATAAAGACTTCTCCCGCCCGCTCAAAATGACCACCGTATTCCTAGGGTCACTACACAGCTTCGACAAGGCGTCCAATACTGCTGCTGAGGGTGGGTTGCCGTGGGACATCAACGCACTGGACTGAGGAGAATACCACATCACAGCCACATTCATCGAAATAACACCAATCTGGCAGATTTACGTGTCCGACGACAAAGAGGAAATTCTTTCGCGAGGACAGCAAATGGAATTTCATTCTTCATACGACGATGGAGTTTCACCCGTAAAGTGGCGTAACACCCCGTGAAAAACGCGA